>NW_027591556.1:0-20000 GCF_964213995.1 Mustelus asterias | reverse complement strand
ACACACTGACACACACATACTGACACACACACACACTGACACACACACACTGACACACACACACTGACACACACACACACACACACACACACTGACACACACACACTGACACACACACACACTGACACACACACACTGACACACACACACACTGACACACACACACACACACACTGACACACACACACTGACACACACACACTGACACACTGACACACACACACACACTGACACACACACACTGACACACACGCACTGACACACACAACACGCACACACACTGACACACGCACTGACACACACACACTGACACACACACGCACTGACACACACACACTGACACACACACACACTGACACACACGCACTGACATACACACTGACACACACACACTGACACACACACACTGACGCACACACACTGACACACACACACTGACACACACACACACTGACACACACACTGACACACACACACTGACACACACACACACTGACACACACACACTGACGCACACACACTGACACACACACACTGACACACACACACACTGACACACACACTGACACACACACACTGACACACACACACACACACTGACACACACACACTGACACACACACACTGACGCACACACACTGACACACACACACTGACACACACACACACTGACACACACACACTGACACACACACACTGACACACACACACTGACGCACACACACTGACACACACACTGACGCACACACACTGACACACACACACTGACACACACACACACTGACACACACACACTGACACACACACACTGACACACACACACTGACGCACACACACTGACACACACACTGACGCACACACACTGACACACACACACACTGACACACACACTGACACACACACACTGACGCACACACACTGACACACACACACACACACACTGACACACACACACTGACACACACACACTGACACACACACACTGACACACACACACACTGACACACACACTGACACACACACACTGAAACACACACACTGACACACACACACTGACACACACACTGACGCACACACACTGACACACACACTGACGCACACACACTGACACACACACACTGACACACACACACACTGACACACACACTGACACACACACACTGAAACACACACACTGACACACACACACTGACACACACACTGACACACACACACTGACACATACACTGACACAGACACACTGACGCACACACACTGACACACACGCACTGACACACACAACACGCACACACACTGACACACACACTGACGCACACACACTGACACACACACGCACTGACACACACACACTGACACACACACACACTGACACACACGCACTGACATACACACTGACACACACACACTGACACACACACACTGACGCACACACACTGACACACACACACTGACACACACACACACTGACACACACACTGACACACACACACTGACACACACACACACTGACACACACACACTGACACACATACACTGACACACACACACTGACACACACACACTGACGCACACACACTGACACACACACACTGACACACACACACACTGACACACACACTGACACACACACACTGAAACACACACACTGACACACACACACTGACACACACACACTGACACACACACACACTGACACACACACACTGACACACACACACTGACACACACACACTGACGCACACCCACTGACACACACACACTGACACACACACTGACACACACACACTGAAACACACACACTGACACACACACACTGACACACACACACTGACACACACACACACTGACACACACACACTGACACACACACACTGACACACACACACTGACGCACACACACTGACACACACACACTGACGCACACACACTGACACACACACTGACGCACACACACTGACACACACACACTGACACACACACACACTGACACACACACACTGACACACACACACTGACACACACACACTGACGCACACACACTGACACACACACTGACGCACACACACTGACACACACACACACTGACACACACACTGACACACACACACTGACGCACACACACTGACACACACACACACACACACTGACACACACACACTGACACACACACACTGACACACACACTGACACACACACTGACACACACACACTGACGCACACACACTGACACACACACACACACACACTGACACACACACACTGACACACACACACTGACGCACACACACTGACACACACACACACACACACTGACACACACACACTGACACACACACACACTGACACACACACACTGACACACACACACTGACACACACACACTGACACACACACTGACGCACACACACTGACACACACACTGACGCACACACACTGACACACACACACTGACACACACACACACTGACACACACACTGACACACACACACTGAAACACACACACTGACACACACACACTGACACACACACTGACACACACACTGACACACACACACTGACGCACACACACTGACACACACGCACTGACACACACAACACGCACACACACTGACACACGCACTGACACACACACACTGACACACACACGCACTGACACACACACACTGACACACACACACACTGACACACACGCACTGACATACACACTGACACACACACACTGACACACACACTGACGCACACACACTGACACACACACTGACGCACACACACTGACACACACACACTGACACACACACACACTGACACACACACTGACACACACACACTGAAACACACACACTGACACACACACACTGACACACACACTGACACACACACACTGACACATACACTGACACAGACACACTGACGCACACACACTGACACACACGCACTGACACACACAACACGCACACACACTGACACACGCACTGACACACACACACTGACACACACACGCACTGACACACACACACTGACACACACACACACTGACACACACGCACTGACATACACACTGACACACACACACTGACACACACACACTGACGCACACACACTGACACACACACACTGACACACACACACACTGACACACACACTGACAGACACACACTGACACACACACACACTGACACACACACACTGACGCACACACACTGACACACACACACTGACACACACACACACTGACACACACACTGACACACACACACTGAAACACACACACTGACACACACACACTGACACACACACACTGACACACACACACTGACACACACACACTGACGCACACACACTGACACACACACACTGACACACACACACACTGACACACACACACTGACACACACACACTGACACACACACACTGACGCACACACACTGACACACACACTGACGCACACACACTGACACACACACACTGACACACACACACACTGACACACACACACTGACACACACACTGACACACACACACTGACACACACACTGACACACACACTGACACACACACACTGACGCACACACACTGACACACACACTGACGCACACACACTGACACACACACACACTGACACACACACTGACACACACACACTGACGCACACACACTGACACACACACACACACACACTGACACACACACACTGACACACACACACTGACACACACACACTGACACACACACACTGACACACACACACTGACACACACACTGACACACACACACTGAAACACACACACTGACACACACACACTGACACACACACTGACGCACACACACTGACACACACACTGACGCACACACACTGACACACACACACTGACACACACACACACTGACACACACACTGACACACACACACTGAAACACACACACTGACACACACACACTGACACACACACTGACACACACACACTGACACATACACTGACACAGACACACTGACGCACACACACTGACACACACGCACTGACACACACAACACGCACACACACTGACACACGCACTGACACACACACACTGACACACACACGCACTGACACACACACACTGACACACACACACACTGACACACACGCACTGACATACACACTGACACACACACACTGACACACACACACTGACGCACACACACTGACACACACACACTGACACACACACACACTGACACACACACTGACACACACACACTGACACACACACACACTGACACACACACACTGACGCACACACACTGACACACACACACTGACACACACACACACTGACACACACACTGACACACACACACTGAAACACACACACTGACACACACACACTGACACACACACACTGACACACACACACACTGACACACACACACTGACACACACACACTGACACACACACACTGACGCACACACACTGACACACACACACTGACACACACACACACTGACACACACACACTGACACACACACACTGACACACACACACTGACGCACACACACTGACACACACACTGACGCACACACACTGACACACACACACTGACACACACACACACTGACACACACACACTGACACACACACACTGACACACACACACTGACGCACACACACTGACACACACACTGACGCACACACACTGACACACACACACACTGACACACACACTGACACACACACACTGACGCACACACACTGACACACACACACACTGACACACACACACTGACACACACACACTGACACACACACACTGACACACACACACACTGACACACACACTGACACACACACACTGAAACACACACACTGACACACACACACTGACACACACACTGACGCACACACACTGACACACACACACTGACACACACACACACTGACACACACACTGACACACACACACTGACACACACACTGACGCACACACACTGACACACACACACACTGACACACACACTGACACACACACACTGACGCACACACACTGACACACACACACACTGACACACACACACTGACACACACACACTGACACACACACACTGACGCACACATACTGACACACACACACTGACACACACACACACTGACACACACACTGACACACACACACTGACACACACACTGACGCACACACACTGACACACACACACACTGACACACACACTGACACACACACACTGACGCACACACACTGACACACACACACACTGACACACACACACTGACACACACACACTGACACACACACACTGACACACACACACACTGACACACACACTGACACACACACACTGAAACACACACACTGACACACACACACTGACACACACACTGACGCACACACACTGACACACACACTGACGCACACACACTGACACACACACACTGACACACACACACACTGACACACACACTGACACACACACACTGAAACACACACACTGACACACACACACTGACGCACACACTGACACACACACACTGACACATACACTGACACACACACACTGACGCACACACACTGACACACACACACTGACACACACACACACTGACACACACACTGACACACACACACTGAAACACACACACTGACACACACACACTGACACACACACTGACACACACACACTGACACACACACTGACACACACACTGACACACACACACTGACACACACACACTGACACACACACTGACACACACACACACACACTGACACACACACACTGACACACACACACTGACACACACACACTGACGCACACACACTGACGCACACACACTGACACACACACACTGACACACACACACACTGACACACACACTGACACACACACACTGACACACACACACTGACGCACACACACTGACACACACACACTGACACACACACACTGACACACACACTGACACACACACACTGACGCACACACACTGACACACACACACTGAAAAACACACACTGACACACACACACTGACACACACACACTGACACACACACACACTGACACACACACTGACGCACACACACTGACACACACACACTGACACACACACACACTGACACACACACACTGACACACACACACTGACACACACACTGACACACACACACTGACACACACACTGACACACACACTGACACACACACACTGACACACACACACTGACACACACACTGACACACACACACACTGACACACACACTGACACACACACACTGACACACACACACTGACACACACTAACACACACACTGACACACACACACTGACACACACACTGACACACACACTGACACACACACACTGACACACACACACTGACACACACACACTGACACACACACTGACACACACACACTGACACACACACACTGACACACACACACTGACACACACACTGACACACACACACTGACACACACACTGACACACACACTGACACACACACACTGACACACACACACTGACACACACACACTGACACACACACTGACACACACACACTGACACTCACACTGACACACACACACTGAAACACACACACTGACACACACACACTGACACACACACTGACACACACACACTGACGCACACACACTGACGCACACACACTGACACACACACAATGACACACACACACTGACACACACACTGACACACACACACTGACACACACACACACACACTGACACACACACTGACGCACACACACTGACGCACACACACTGACACACACACACTGACACACACACACTGACACACACTGACACACACACGCACACACACACTGACGCACACACACTGACGCACACACACACACACACTGACACACACACACTGACACACACACGCACAGACACACACACAGACACACACGCACTGACACACACTGATGCACACACTGACACACACACACTGACACACACGCACTGACACACACACACTGACACACACGCACTGACTCACACACACTGACACACACGCACTGACACACACACACACAACACGCACACACGCTGACACACACTGACGCACACACACTGACACACACACACACAACACACACACACACTGACACACACACACTGACACACACACACACACACTGACACACACACACACTGATACACACACACTGACACACACACACTGACACACACACACACACTGACACACACACACTGACACACACACACTGACACACACACACTGACACACACACACACACACACACACTGACACACACACACTGACACACACACACTGACACACACACACTGACACACACACACACACACACACTGACACACACACACTGACACACACACACTGACACACACACACACACACACTGACACACACACACTGACACACACACACACTGACACACACACACTGACACACACACACTGACACACACACACACTGACACACACACACTGACGCACACACACTGACACACACACACTGACACACACACACACACACACACACACTGACACACACACACACACACACACTGACACACACACACTGACACACACACACACTGACACACACACACTGACACACACACACTGACACACACACTGACACACACACTGACACACACACACTGACGCACACACACTGACACACACACTGACACACACACACACTGACACACACACTGACACACACACTGACACACACACACACTGACACACACACACTGACACACACACTGACACACACGCACTGACACACACGCACTGACACACACAACACGCACACACGCACTGACACACACTGACACACACACACTGACACACACACACACTGACACACACACACACTGACACACACACACACTGACACACACACACTGACACACACACACTGACACACACACACACTGACACACACACACTGACACACACACACTGACACACACACTGACACACACACTGACACACACACACTGACACACACACACTGACACACACACTGACACACACACACACTGACACACACACTGACACACACACTGACACACACACACACTGACACACACACACTGACACACACACACACACTGACACACACACACTGACACACACACTGACACACACGCACTGACACACACGCACTGACACACACAACACGCACACACGCACTGACACACAGTGACACACACACACACTGACACACACACTGACACACACACTGACACACACACACACACTGACACACACACACTGACACACACACACACTGACACACACACACTGACACACACACACTGACACACACACACTGACACACACACACACACTGACACACACACACACACACACTGACACACACACACACTGACACACACACACTGACACACACACACTGACACACTGACACACACACACACACTGACACACACGCACTGACACACACAACACGCACACACACTGACACACGCACTGACACACACACACTGACACACACAAGCACTGACACACACACACTGACACACACACACACTGACACACACGCACTGACACACACACTGACACACACGCACTGACACACACACACACTGACACACTGACACACACACACACACTGACACACACACACTGACACACACGCACTGACACACACACACTGACACACACACACGCACTGACACACACACACTGACACACACACACACTGACACACACGCACTGACACACACACTGACACACACACACTGACACACACACACACTGACGCACACACACTGACGCACACACACTGACGCACACGCACTGACACACGCACTGACACACACACACTGACACACACACGCACTGACACACACACACTGACACACACACACACTGACACACACGCACTGACACACACACACACTGACACACACACACTGACACACACACACTGACACACACACACACACTGACACACACACACACTGACACACACACACTGACACACACGCACTGACACACACACTGACACACACACACTGACACACACACACACTGACACACACACACTGACACACACGCACTGACACACACACTGACACACACACACACTGACACACACACACTGACACACACACACTGACACACACACACTGACACACACACACACTGACACACACACACACTGGCACACACACACTGACACACACACACACTGACACACACACACTGACACACACACACTGACACACACACACACTGACACACACACACTGACACACACACACTGACACACACACACTGACACACACACACACTGACACACACACACTGACACACACACACTGACACACACACTGACACACACACACTGACACACACGCACTGACACACACGCACTGACACACACGCACTGACACACACACACACTGACACACACACACTGACACACACACACTGACACACACGCACTGACACACACACTGACACACACACACTGACACACACACACACTGACACACACACACACTGGCACACACACACTGACACACACACACACTGACACACACACACTGACACACACACACTGACACACACGCACTGACACACACACTGACACACACACACTGACACACACACACACACTGACACACACACACTGACACACACACACTGACACACTGACACACACACACTGACACACACACACTGACACACACACTGACACACACACTGACACACACACACTGACACACACGCACTGACACACACGCACTGACACACACGCACTGACACACACGCACTGACACACACGCACTGACACACACAACACGCACACACACTGACACACACACTGACACACACACACTGACACACACGCACTGACACACACGCACTGACACACACAACACGCACACACACTGACACACACACTGACGCACACACACTGACACACACACTGACACACACACACTGACACACACACACACTGACACACACGCACTGACACACACAACACGCACACACGCTGACACACACTGACGCACACACACTGACACACACGCACTGACACACACAACACGCACACACACTGACACACACACACTGACGCACACACACTGACACACACGCACTGACACACGCACACTGACGCACACACACTGACGCACACACACTGACACACACACACACTGACACACACGCACTGACACACACGCACTGACACACGCACACTGACGCACACACACTGACGCACACACACTGACACACACACACTGACACACTGACACACACACACTGACACACACACAGTGACACACACACTGACACACACACACTGACACACACGCACTGACACACACGCACACACAACATGCACACACGCTGACACACACACACTGACGCCCACACGCTGACGCACACACACTGACACACACACACTGACACACACACTGACGCACACACACTGACACACACACTGACGCACACACACTGACGCACACACACTGACGCACACACACTGACACACACACACTGACGCACACACACACACTGACACACACACACTGACGCACACACACTGACGCACACGCACTGACACACACGCACTGACACACACACACTGACACACACACACTGACACACACACTGACGCACACACACTGACACACACACACTGACACACACACACTGACACACACACACTGACGCACACACACTGACGCACACGCACTGATGCACACGCACTGACACACACACACTGACACACACACACTGACACACACACACTGACGCACACACACTGACGCACACACACTGACGCACACACACTGACACACACACACTGACGCACACACACTGACACACACACACTGACACACACACACACACACACACTGACACACACACACTGACACACACACACTGACACACACACACACTGACACACACACACTGACACACACACACTGACACACACACTGACACACACACACTGACACACACGCACTGACACACACGCACTGACACACACGCACTGACACACACACACACTGACACACACACACTGACACACACACACTGACACACACGCACTGACACACACACTGACACACACACACTGACACACACACACACTGACACACACACACACTGGCACACACACACTGACACACACACACACTGACACACACACACTGACACACACACACTGACACACACACACTGACACACACGTACTGACACACACACTGACACACACACACTGACACACACACACACACTGACACACACACACTGACACACACACACTGACACACTGACACACACACACTGACACACACACACTGACACACACACTGACACACACACTGACACACACACACTGACACACACGCACTGACACACACGCACTGACACACACGCACTGACACACACGCACTGACACACACGCACTGACACACACAACACGCACACACACTGACACACACACTGACACACACACACTGACACACACGCACTGACACACACGCACTGACACACACAACACGCACACACACTGACACACACACTGACACACACACACTGACACACACACTGACACACACACACTGACACACACACACACTGACACACACGCACTGACACACACAACACGCACACACGCTGACACACACTGACGCACACACACTGACACACACGCACTGACACACACAACACGCACACACACTGACACACACACACTGACGCACACACACTGACACACACGCACTGACACACGCACACTGACGCACACACACTGACGCACACACACTGACACACACACACACTGACACACACGCACTGACACACACGCACTGACACACGCACACTGACGCACACACACTGACGCACACACACTGACACACACACACTGACACACTGACACACACACACTGACACACACACACTGACACACACACTGACACACACACACTGACACACACGCACTGACACACACGCACACACAACACGCACACACGCTGACACACACACACTGACGCCCACACGCTGACGCACACACACTGACACACACACACTGACACACACACTGACGCACACACACTGACACACACACTGACGCACACACACTGACGCACACACACTGACGCACACACACTGACACACACACACTGACGCACACACACACACTGACACACACACACTGACGCACACACACTGACGCACACGCACTGACACACACGCACTGACACACACACACTGACACACACACACTGACACACACACTGACGCACACACACTGACACACACACACTGACACACACACACTGACACACACACACTGACGCACACACACTGACGCACACGCACTGATGCACACGCACTGACACACACACACTGACACACACACACTGACACACACACACTGACGCACACACACTGACGCACACACACTGACGCACACACACTGACACACACACACTGACGCACACACACTGACGCACACGCACTGACGCACACGCACTGACGCACACACACTGACACACACACTGACGCACACACACTGACACACACACACTGACACACACACACACTGACACACACACACTGACACACACACACTGACACACACACACACTAACACACACACACTGACACACACACTCACTGACGCACACACACTGACGCACACAGACTGACGCACACACACTGACACACACACACTGACGCACACACACTGACGCACACGCACTGACGCACACGCACTGACACACACACACTGACACACACACACTGACACACACACACTGACGCACACACACTGACGCACACACACTGACGCACACACACTGACGCACACGCACTGACGCACACGCACTGACGCACACACACTGACACACACACACTGACACACACACTGACACACACACACACTGACACACACACACTGACACACACGCACTGACACACACACACACTGACGCACACACACTGACACACACACACTGACACACACACACACTGACACACACACACTGACACACACACACACTGACACACACACACTGACGCACACACACTGACGCACACGCACTGACGCACACGCACTGACACACACGCACTGACACACACACTGACACACACACACTGAAACACACACACTGACACACACACTGACACACACACTGACACACACACACTGACACACACACACACTGACACACACACACTGACACACACGCACTGACACACACGCACTGACACACACACTGACACACACACACTGACACACACACTGACACACACACACTGACACACACACACTGACGCACACACACTGACGCACACACACTGACGCACACACACTGACACACACGCACTGACACACACGCACTGACACACACACTGACACACACACACTGACACACGCACACTGACACACACACTGACACACACACACTGACACACACACACACTGACACACACACACACTGACACACACACACTGACACACACACACTGACACACACACACACTGACACACACACACTGACACACACACACTGACACACACACTGACACACACACTGACACACACACACTGACGCACACACACTGACACACACACTGACACACACACACACTGACACACACACTGACACACACACACACTGACACACACACACTGACACACACACTGACACACACGCACTGACACACACGCACTGACACACACAACATGCACACACGCACTGACACACACTGACACACACACACACTGACACACACACTGACACACACACACTGACACACACACACTGACACACACACACTGACACACACACTGACACACACACACTGACGCACACACACTGACACACACACTGACACACACACACACTGACACACACACTGACACACACACTGACACACACACACTGACACACACACACTGACACACACACACACTGACACACACACACTGACACACACACTGACGCACACGCACTGACACACACGCACTGACACACACAACACGCACACACGCACTGACACACACTGACACACACACACACTGACACACACACTGACACACACACTGACACACACACACACTGACACACACACTGACACACACACTGACACACACACACACTGACACACACACACTGACACACACACACACTGACACACACACACTGACACACACACTGACACACACGCACTGACACACACGCACTGACACACACAACACGCACACACGCACTGACACACACTGACACACACACACACTGACACACACACACTGACACACACACACTGACACACACACTGACACACACACACTGACGCACACACACTGACACACACACTGACACACACACACACTGACACACACACTGACACACACACTGACACACACACACACTGACACACACACACTGACACACACACACTGACACACACACACTGACACACACACTGACACACACACACACTGACACACACACACTGACACACACACACACTGACACACACACACTGACACACACACTGACGCACACGCACTGACACACACGCACTGACACACACAACACGCACACACGCACTGACACACACTGACACACACACACACTGACACACACACTGACACACACACTGACACACACACACACACTGACACACACACACTGACACACACACACACTGACACACACACACTGACACACACACACTGACGCACACGCACTGACACACACGCACTGACACACACAACAAGCACACACGCACTGACACACACTGACACACACACACACTGACACACACACTGACACACACACTGACACACACACACTGACACACACACACACTGACACACACACACTGACACACACACACTGACGCACACGCACTGACACACACGCACTGACACACACAACACGCACACACGCACTGACACACACTGACACACACACACACTGACACACACACTGACACACACACTGACACACACACACACACTGACACACACACACTGACACACACACACACTGACACACACACACTGACACACACACACTGACACACACACACACTGACACACACACACTGACACACACACACTGACACACACACACTGACACACACACACTGACGCACACGCACTGACACACACGCACTGACACACACAACACGCACACACGCACTGACACACACTGACACACACACACACTGATACACACACTGACACACACACTGACACACACACACACACTGACACACACACACTGACACACACACACACTGACACACACACACTGACACACACACACTGACACACACACACACTGACACACACACACTGACACACACACACTGACACACACACACTGACACACACGCACTGACACACACGCACTGACACACACAACACGCACACACGCACTGACACACACTGACACACACACACGCTGACACATGCTGACACATGCTGACATACACTGACGCACACACATACACTGAGACACACACATTTGATTTTGATTAGATTTGATTTATTATTGTCACGTGTATTGGGATACAGTGAAAAGTATTGTTTCTTGCGCGCTATACAGACAAAGCATACCCTTCATAGAGAAGGAAAGGAGAGGGTGCAGAATGTAGTGTCACAGTCACAGCTCGGGGTGTAGAGAAAGATCAGCTTAATATAAGGTCGGTCCATTCAAAAGTCTGACAGCAGCAGGGAAGAAGCTGTTCTTGAACTGGCTGGTATTAACACCATTCCGAATCTTTCGGGCCACCGTTTCCAGTCCCTGTGTCTGTGCCATCAGTTCGAGCCGCCCTCACCCTCACAGGGATCATCCTATTGTCCCTGTCCTCAGCTGTGATGAAGTGTGACCCACAATCGAAACATTGGCGCTGTTCTCTCTGTACAGACCAGCTCAGATTTTACAGATTTTTCTGTTCTTGTTTCCGATCCCAGCATCCCGCAGCACTTTGCACTCATCACCCCCTCGACTGGTGTTTGATCGAACCCTCGATATGTCCAGGCTGCTGGCTGAAGGTTCAATGAACGAGAACTCAAAATACTTCAGATTACTGAGGGGGAAATGTTACAAATACCTGAGTCCCCTTCACATCTCTCTGTCTCTCTCCATCTCTCACACACACATTCTGTCTCTGTGTGTGTGTGTCTCTCTCCATCTCTCACACACACATTCTGTCTCTCTGTGTGTGTCTCTCTCTGTCTCTCTCACACACACATTCTGTCTCTGTGTGTGTGTCTCTCTCTCTGTCTCTCTCACACACACATTCTGTCTCTCTGTGTGTGTCTCTCTCTGTCTCTCTCACTCTCACACACACATTCTGTCTCTGTGTGTGTGTCTCTCTCTCTGTCTCTCTCACTCTCACACACACATTCTGTCTCTCTGTGTGTGTCTCTCTCTCTGTCTCTCTCACACACACATTCTGTCTCTCTGTGTGTGTCTCTCTCTCTGTCTCTCTCACACACACATTCTGTCTCTCTGTGTGTGTCTCTCTCTCTCTCTCTCTCACACACACATTCTGTCTCTGTGTGTGTGTCTCTCTCTGTCTCCCTCACACACACATTCTGTCTCTCTCTGTGTGTCTCTCTCTCTGTCTCTCTCACTCTCACACACACATTCTGTCTCTCTGTGTGTGTCTCTCTCTCTGTCTCTCTCACACACACATTCTGTCTCTGTGTGTGTGTGTGTCTCTCTCTCTGTCTCTCTGTCTCTCTCACACACACATTCTGTCTCTGTGTGTGTGTGTGTCTCTCTCACTCTCACACACACATTCTGTCTCTGTGTGTGTGTCTCTCTCTGTCTCCCTCACACACACATTCTGTCTCTCTCTGTGTGTCTCTCTCTCTGTCTCTCTCACTCTCACACACACATTCTGTCTCTCTGTGTGTGTGTCTCTCTCTGTCTCTCTCACTCTCACACACACATTCTGTCTCTGTGTGTGTGTCTCTCTCTCTGTCTCTCTCACTCTCACACACACATTCTGTCTCTCTGTGTGTGTCTCTCTCTGTCTCTCTCACACACACATTCTGTCTCTCTGTGTGTGTCTCTCTCTCTGTCTCTCTCACTCTCACACACACATTCTGTCTCTCTGTGTGTGTCTCTCTCTCTGTCTCTCTCACTCTCACACACACATTCTGTCTCTCTGTGTGTGTCTCTCTCTGTCTCTCTCACACACACATTCTGTCTCTCTGTGTGTGTGTCTCTCTCTGTCTCTCTCACACACACATTCTGTCTCTGTGTGTGTGTCTCTCTCTGTCTCTCTCACACACACATTCTGTCTCTCTGTGTGTGTCTCTCTCTCTGTCTCTCTCACTCTCACACACACATTCTGTCTCTCTGTGTGTGTCTCTCTCTCTGTCTCTCTCACTCTCACACACACATTCTGTCTCTCTGTGTGTGTCTCTCTCTGTCTCTCTCACACACACATTCTGTCTCTCTGTGTGTGTGTGTCTCTCTCTGTCTCTCTCACACACACATTCTGTCTCTGTGTGTGTGTCTCTCTCTGTCTCTCTCACACACACATTCTGTCTCTCTGTGTGTGTCTCTCTCTCTGTCTCTCTCACTCTCACACACACATTCTGTCTCTCTGTGTGTGTCTCTCTCTCTGTCTCTCTCACTCTCACACACATTCTGTCTCTCTGTGTGTGTCTCTCTCTGTCTCTCTCACACACACATTCTGTCTCTCTGTGTGTGTCTCTCTCTCTGTCTCTCTCACACACACATTCTGTCTCTGTGTGTGTGTCTCTCTCTGTCTCTCTCACACACACATTCTGTCTCTCTGTGTGTGTCTCTCTCTCTGTCTCTCTCACTCTCACACACACATTCTGTCTCTCTGTGTGTGTCTCTCTCTCTGTCTCTCTCACTCTCACACACACATTCTGTCTCTCTGTGTGTGTCTCTCTCTGTCTCTCTCACACACACATTCTGTCTCTCTGTGTGTGTGTCTCTCTCTGTCTCTCTCACACACACATTCTGTCTCTGTGTGTGTGTCTCTCTCTGTCTCTCTCACACACACATTCTGTCTCTCTGTGTGTGTCTCTCTCTCTGTCTCTCTCACACACACATTCTGTCTCTCTGTGTGTGTCTCTCTCTCTGTCTCTCTCACTCTCACACACACATTCTGTCTCTCTGTGTGTGTGTCTCTCTCTGTCTCTCTCACACACACATTCTGTCTCTCTGTGTGTGTCTCTCTCTCTGTCTCTCTCACACACACATTCTGTCTCTCTGTGTGTGTCTCTCTCTCTGTCTCTCTCACACACACATTCTGTCTCTCTGTGTGTGTCTCTCTCTGTCTCTCTCTCTCTCACACACACATTCTGTCTCTCTGTGTGTGTCTCTCTCTGTCTCTCTCTCTCTCACACACACATTCTGTCTCTCTGTGTGTGTCTCTCTCTCTGTCTCTCTCACACACACATTCTGTCTCTCTCTGTGTGTGTGTCTCTCTCTGTCTCTCTCACACACACATTCTGTCTCTCTGTGTGTGTGTCTCTCTCTGTCTCTCTCACACACACATTCTGTCTCTCTGTGTGTGTGTCTCTCTCTGTCTCTCTCACATACACATTCTGTCTCTCTCTGTGTGTGTCTCTCTCTCTGTCTCTCTCACTCTCACACACACATTCTGTCTCTGTGTGTGTCTCTCTCTCTGTCTCTCTCACACACACATTCTGTCTCTCTGTGTGTGTGTCTCTCTCTGTCTCTCTCACACACACATTCTGTCTCTCTCTGTGTGTGTCTCTCTCTGTCTCTCTCACACACACATTCTGTCCTCTCTGTGTGTGTCTCTCTCTCTGTCTCTCTCACACACACATTCTGTCTCTCTGTGTGTGTCTCTCTCTCTGTCTCTCTCTCTCTCTCTCTCTGTCTCTCTCTGTCTCTCTCTCTCTCTCTCTCTCTCTGTCTCTCTCTCTCTCTCTGTCTCTCTCTCTCTCTCACACACATTCTGTCTCTCTGTGTGTGTCTCTCTCTCGGTCTCTCTCACACACACATTCTGTCTCTCTGTGTGTGTCTCTCTCTCTGTCACTCCCACACACACATTCTGTCTCTCTGTGTGTGTGTCTCTCTCTCTGTCTCTCTCACACACACATTCTGTCTCTCTGTGTGTGTCTCTCTCTCTCTCACTCTCACACACACATTCTGTCTCTCTGTGTGTGTCTCTCTCTCTGTCTCTCTCTCTCTCACACACACATTCTGTCTCTCTGTGTGTGTCTCTCTCTCTGTCTCTCTCACACACACATTCTGTCTCTCTCGTGTGTGTCTCTCTCTCTCTCTCTCTCTCACACACACATTCTGTCTCTCTGTGTGTGTCTCTCTCTCTGTCTCTCTCACACACACATTCTGTCTCTCTGTGTGTGTCTCTCTCTCTGTCTCTCTCACACACACATTCTGTCTCTCTGTGTGTGTCTCTCTCTCTGTCTCTCTCACACACACATTCTGTCTCTCTGTGTGTGTCTCTCTCTGTCTCTCTCACACACACATTCTGTCTCTCTCTGTGTGTGTCTCTCTCTGTCTCTCTCACTCTCACACACACATTCTGTCTCTCTGTGTGTGTGTCTCTCTCTGTCTCTCTCACACACACATTCTGTCTCTCTGTGTGTGTGTCTCTCTCTGTCTCTCTCACACACACATTCTGTCTCTCTCTGTGTGTGTCTCTCTCTCTGTCTCTCTCACACACACATTCTGTCTCTGTGTGTGTGTCTCTCTCTGTCTCTCTCACACACACATTCTGTCTCTCTGTGTGTGTGTCTCTCTCTCTGTCTCTCTCACACACACATTCTGTCTCTCTGTGTGTGTCTCTCTCTCTGTCTCTCTCACACACACATTCTGTCTCTCTCTGTGGTGTGTGTCTCTCTCTCTGTCTCTCTCCCTACACACACATTCTGTCTCTCTGTGTGTGTGTCTCTCTCTGGCTCTCTCACACACACATTCTGGCATCCT
>NW_027591555.1:35000-84266 GCF_964213995.1 Mustelus asterias | reverse complement strand
AGAGAGACGGGGGAGAGAGAGAGCGAGACGGGGGTGAGAAGGAGAAGGAGACAGAGGGGGCGGGACAGGGACGTCTAAGGAAGCAGTGTGTGTGAGTAAGATACTGAACCATGGAAATGGGGAAATCAGAGCCTTGTTCTCTCTCTGTGACCACACATGCACCTTGTGGCTGGATTCACTGGCATCAGCAGTGGTGGTTTATTGACTGAACCGGATGAAACAGCCCAGCGTGTGGAGCAGAGGCGGGGTCTGTGGGAACAGCGACCTTCGGGCCTCTCATTCCTGCGCTCCCCCTGCGCTCCCCCCGCCAATCAGCTGTCAAAGCACTAATCTCTGGAATTACCTTGCTAAACCTCTCTTTCCCTCCTGTCTTGAATGATCAAACTGCAGGATAAGTGAAAGGAAGGGTGGAATTTTCCACTCTCTGCCCAGAGTGCTGTCTGAGGCAGGAACACTTGGACATGCGGTTCTCAGCGGACTGTCTCTCCAGCTAATTCACCACCCTGTACAAAAAAAAAACTGGAGGCATCACCCACGCCGCCACGCTGGCGGGGAGGGGGCAAAGCTGGCAGGCAGGCAGGACTGCCGAGATTAGGGTGCCCCGATCTCTGAGACAAAACACAGGAATCTCCTCCTCACACACACACAAAGACCACCTCCACTATGGACACAGGGCAGTGCCCAAGCATGTCCCCTGTCCCCTCCCCCCCCCCCCGCCCCCCCATGGGAGGCTATATACCCCCTCCGTCCCCCCTCCCCCAAGGGAGGCTATATGTACCTGTGTGCCCCCAGCAGGGTTCCCTTTGCCTGGTTCCTGTTTTCAAAAGTAATTGCAAACTTTGCACGGTAGCACAGTGGTTAGCACTAGCTGCTTCACAGCGCCAGGGACCTGGGTTCGATTCCCGGCTCGGGTCACTGTCTGTGTGGAGTCTGCACATTCTCCCCGTGTCTGCGTGGGTTTCCTCCGGGTGCTCCCGTTTCCTCCCACACTCCAAAAGACGTGCGGGGTTAGGGTGCACTGGCTGTGCTAACTTCTCCCTCTTCTCCCCCGAACAGGCGCCGGAGTGTGGTGACCGGGGAAATTTCACAGTAACTTCATTGCGGTGTTAATGTAAGCCTGACTTGTGACACTAATAAATAAACTTGAAAATTTTAAAAATATTGGTGTGGAGGGAATTCCAAACGTGGGGGATGATATGGAAGGGAAACCCATTAATTAAAATTTATTGACTTTCCTGGGGAGGAACCTTGTTACGTCACTGGCGGAGGGGCGGGGAGAATTGGAAAACGAGGTCTCACTGGCAGGGTTCTTGTTTTACGAGCCTCGTGATTTTTTGCGCCCACATTGCTGTTTGAGCTCGTGGCGAACATGGGCGCAAAATCACGGCAGAAGTTTAGCAGCATTATCAATGACCGACCACTGGGACACGTGAACATCAACCCAGGGTCAATGAACGCCAACAAGGCTTTGTGGTGTCCGAATAATCGAGTTCAATTTTTCTCACCCAAGGTGGGCATGGAGGGGCACAAAGGGATGCTGCAGAGGATAGGACAATTCCAGAGATGGGCGAGCTGGAGTACGGTTTCCTGCGTTTGCATGTTAGACTCTGGTGGATGTAAAGGCAGGTCGGACTGGTGGGGTTGAAGCTTCCATACCTGGGCCTTCTCCCTCTTGGTCCGGATGAGTGTCTCCTGGTAATGTTCAGCCACTGGAGGAGAGACGTCAGCCAGTTTGGCACTGGGCAAGAGCAGAGCTTTCAGGGTCTTCTGAGCATCCCCTTCGTCCACAGCCTCGTTAATCAAACCAATTGCCTTAATCCCTAGAAAATAAATCAGATGTACAGAAATAGATTAGTCACCCAGACAGCACATTGAGAAACAGACAGAGAGAGAGACAGACAGAGCGAGAGACAGAGAGAGAGAGAAAAAGAGACAGACAGAGCGAGAGAAAGAGAGAGAGAAAGGGAAACGGAGAAAGAATCGGAGAGAGAGAGACAGAGAGAGAGATGGAGAGAAAGAGAGACAGTGAGGGAGAGAGAGAGAGAGAGAGAAACGGAGAGAGAATTGGGGAGAGAAGGAGAGGGAGAGAGAGATGATGTGGAGATGCTGGCGTTGGACTGGGGTGGGCACAGTAAGTAGTCTCACAACACCAGGTTAAAGTCCAACAGGTTTATTTGGTAGCACGAGCTTTTGGAGCGCTGCTCCTTCATCAGGTGAGAGAGAGATGGAGGGGGAGAGAGAGAGAGACAGGGACGGAGAGATAGAGAGAGGGAAGGAGAGATAGACAGAGGGAGGGAGAGTCAGGCAGATAGATAGATAGAGAGAGAGTCAGGCAGATAGATAGATAGAGAGAGAGTCAGGCAGATAGATAGATAGAGAGAGAGTCAGGCAGACAGATAGATAGAGAGAGAGAGAGTCAGGCAGATAGAGAGAGTCAGGCAGAGAGAGAGAGAGAGAGAGTCAGGCAGAGAGAGAGAGAGAGTGTCAGGCAGAGAGAGAAAGAGAGTCAGGCAGAGAGAGAGAGAGAGTGTCAGGCAGAGAGAGAGAGAGAGTGTCAGGCAGAGAGAGAGAGAGAGTGTCAGGCAGAGAGAGTGAATAACTGTCCTGAGGACTGAACCATTTACGACAGACCTTGACCCTGTATATTACGCCACCCCACCCGATTCCCAGTATGTCCAAGCTCAGATGACTTCAGTACCCCTGGCTCCAGAGGGTGAGGAGTGGATGAATGTTAAAGACAAATGGGATCGAGCTTTACCCGGGATGTCCTGAGGTTGATTCTCACAGGTGAGGTTCAAACCGGATGAATGAACACTCAGCAAGAGGGATAAAAGATCATCGTGCATCAAGTTCTTAAGACCATAAGATGTAGGGTCAAAAGTAGGCCATTCGGCCCATCGAGTCTGCTCTGCCATTCAATGAGATAATGACTGACCTGATGTGATAATCCACAACTCCACTTTCTCGCCTTATCCCCATAACCCTCGATTCCGTTACTGATTAAAAATCTGTCTATCTCAGCCTTGAACATACTCAACGACCCAGCCTCGACAGCCCTCTGCGGGGAAGAATTCCACAGATTCACCACCCTCTGAGAGAAGAAATCCCTCCTCATCTCTGTCTTAAACGGGTGACCCCCTCACTGTGAGATTACACTCTCTGATCCTAGACTCTCCCACAAGAGGAAACAACCTCTCAGCATCGATCTTGTCAAGACCCCTGAGAATCTCAGTAAGGTCACGTCTCATTCTTCTAAATTCCATTGAGTACAGGCCCAGAGTGGGAATACTTGACATGGTATTGTATGTCCGAATGCTTAGTTATTCTGTCCCTGATCATAGATGCCAGAAACATCCTCCTGGTTCACCAGGTCTGTAGTTTCCTGGTATCTTATCCCTCTACCTTCCCGTTTTTTTATAACGCAGAGGCATTTGCAATATTTCAATTCAAAGGACATAATTCCTGAACAGAAAAAGCCTTGGAAATTTATGAATGCGTCCGCAATTTCCCCAACCATCTCATCTACCGTTAGCGTGTACATGCGCACACATGTGTGCATGTGTAGGGGATGGTGGGTGAGTGGGCTGGATCATGATGCACCCCATGGTCTGATAGTCAGCTGACACAGGAAAGGCATGGCAATGGAGCTGTACCCAGCAGTCTGGAAGTTCATAAGACACAGGAGCAGAATTAGGCCACTCAGCCCATCGAGTCTACTCCGCCATTCAATCATGTCTGATATTTTTCTCATCCCCATTAGAACATAGAACATAGAAAAACTACAGCACAAACAGGCCCCTCGGCCCACAAGTTGCGCCGGTCGTGGCCCGACCTACCTAGGCTTATAAATAGACTTACCTATAACCCTCAATCCTATTCAGTCCCATGTACTCATCCAGAAGTCTCTTAAAAGACCCTATCGAGTTTGCCTCCACCACCACTGACGGCAGCCGATTTCACTCACCCACCACCCTCTGAGTGAAAAACTTACCCCTGATATCTCCACTGTACCTACTCCCCAGCACCTTAAACCTGTGTCCTCTCGTAGCAACCATTTCAGTCCTGGGAAAAAGACTCCGAGAATCCACCCGATCTATACCTCTCAACATCTCGTCCACCTCTATCAGGTCACCTCTCATCCTTCATCTCTCCAGGGAGAAGAGACCAAGCTCCCTCAACCTATCCTCATAAGGCGTGCCACCCAATCCAGGCAACATCCTTGTAAATCTCCTCTGCACCCTTTCTATGGCTTCCACATCCTTTCTGTAATGCCTTTTTCCCCATAACCCCTGATCCCCTTATTAATCAAGAACCTATCTACCTCTGTCTTAAAGACACTCAATGACCTGGCCTCCACAGCCTTCTGCGGCAAAGAGTTCCACAGATTCACCACTCTCTGGCTGAAGAAATTCCCCCTCATCTCTGTTTGAAAGGATCGTCCCTTTAGTCTGAGGTTGTGCCCTCTGGTTCTAGTCAGAGGGTTCATAAGCGAACCTGGGATAATCTGATCAGGACAGCCCTGTTTCCAAGGTCACCGGTTAAGAAAACAAAGGGGAACAATGGGCGAGTGTCAGTGTGGAGAGCGGGGAGAGGCTGACTGAATGAGTGAGCGGGTGAATCATTAACCAAGGTGTGTGGCCACGACAGGAGGCTGGTAAACAGGTTTGGTAAGATGTCCTCAGTTAGCGAACGGAACCTGGGTTCACTCCTTTATGGCTCTGGTGGGAGAATGGATTCTTCACAGTGAGTTGGTTGACCTCATTCCAGCAACAGGGGGCATTGCTGTTGTCCTCAGTCCCTCCAAACCAGGGTCAGAGGTGAGTCAGGGTTCTAATCAGCAATTAGTGACCTGCACTCAGAAGGGGCAGCTGTGAAAGTGTCGATGGAGGCAGAGCGCAGTGTGTGGGGCGGCAAAGAGAGAGAAAAGAAATCAAAATACTTCAGGGATTTCCTCAGTCAAGGGTGTTCTCACAGAAAACAGACATCCAGAGCATTCCTCGAATACAGCCCAGAGGTTTGTACGCATTATTAAAAAGGAGGGATATGATCTTACAGGAATACTACAAGGGTATAATACCCAGGACAATTATATCATAGAATCCCTACAGTGCAGAAGGAGGCCATCTGACCCATCGAGTCTGCACCAATCACAATCCCACCCAGGGCCTATCCCCATAACCCCATGCACCTACCCTAGCCAGTCCCCCTGACACTGAGGGGCAATTTAGCATGGCCAATACACCTAACCCGCACATCTTTGGACTGTGGGAGGAAACCGGAGCACCCGGAGGAAACCCACGCAGACACGGGGAGAACGTGCAAACTCCACACAGACAGTGACCCGAGACGGGAATTGAACCCGGGTCCCTGGTGCTGTGAGGCAGCAGTGCTGACCACTGTGCCGCCTCAGGAGGAGGCCATTCAGCACATCGAGTCTGCATCGATCACAATCCCACCCAGGGCCTATCCTCATAACCCCATGCACCTACCCCAGCCAGTCCCCCTGACACTAAGGGTCAATTTATCATGACCAATCTACCTAACCCGCACATCTTTGGACTGTGGGAGGAAACCGGAGCACCCGGAGGAAACCCACACAGACACGGGGAGAACGTGCAGACTCCGCACAGACAGTGACCCAAGCCGGGAATCGAACCCGGGTCCCTGACGCTGTGAGGCAGCAGTGCTAACCCACTGTGCCACCTGCCAATCAGATAAAAACATGGAGACAATTGCCGAGTGGTATTATCGTTAGACTATTAATCCTGAAACTCAGCTAATGTTCTGGGGTCCTGTATTCGAATCCCGCCACGGCAGATGGTGGAATTTGAATTCAATAGAAAATATCTGGAATTAAGAATCTACTGATGACCATGAAACCATTGTCGATTGTCGGAAAAACCCATCTGGTTCACTAATGTCCCTTTAGGGAAGGAAATCTGCCGTCCTTACCCGGTCTGGCCTACATGTGACTCCGGAGCCACAGCAATGTGGTTGACTCTCAACTGCCCTCGGGCGACTAGGGATGGGCAATAAATGCTGGCCCAGCCAGCGACGCCCGTGTCCCATGGATGAATATAAAAATGTTAAGGAGTCAAACTGATGAAGTGGCAACTTTGGAATTGCTGATGATGTTCCCCACGCCCTCTCCCAGTGTTCCTCTCGCCTTGCTACACCTGATCTCATCTTCAAAACCCTCTTTCAAATCTTCATCACCTTCCTCCCACTTTTTTAAAACTTTATTTATTAGTGTCACAAGTAGGCTTACATTAACACTTCAATGAAGTTACTGTGAAAATCCCCGAGTCGCCACATTCCGGCGCCTGTTCGGGTTACACTGAGGGAGAATTTAGCACGGCTAATGCACCCTAACCAGCACGTCCTTCGAACTGTGGGAGGAAACCGGAGGAAACCCATGCAGATCCGGGGAGAATGTACAGACTCCACACAGACAGTGACCCAAGCCAGGAATCGAACCTGGGTCCCTGGCACTGTGAGGCAGCAGTGCTAATCCACTGTGCCACATTTCTCTTCCACTCCTGGTCTAGATTCAGCCAGGCTGATGCAGCACTCCGGGATAATTTGTCATGTTGAGTTTTTGCAAGAAATGGATTGTGTGCAAAAAGGTAATTCCCCTTGACCCAAATCCACTGAGATTGGGATTGTGCCCCTTGCTAAAACCAAAATACAGAGAAAGCCACACACACACGGCACCAAAAAACCGCCCCACATCTCACCCGGAAGGATTTTTCAGTCACTTGAATGAGTTCAAAACTTCAATACATTTTGTGGTGTGAAACAGAGGCCCCTTCTCCCCTCACTTACTGTCATGTTCCTCTTGAACCACCAGATTCACCTGGTCGACAGAGCCCTGGATGTCATTCCAGGTAAGAAACTCATTTCCCTCCGCTGCACCCTTGGTCTTCAGTCTCATCAGTTCATCGACATACCTAGGAGGCAGAAAGGACCCAAGATTAAGAGGACATCTAATAGAGATCATAGGATCCCTACAGTGCAGGAGGAGGCCATTCGATCCACCGTGTCTGCACCGATTCTTCGAAAGAGCATCTTACCCAGGCTCTATCCCATGTATTTACCCCACTAATTCCCCTAACCTACATCTTGAGACACTAAGGAGCAATTTACGATGGCCAATCCACCTAACCTACATATCTTTGGACTGTGGGAGGAAACCGAAGCCCTATCCCCATAACTCCACGTATTTACCCTGCTAGTCCCCCTGACACTGAGGGGCATGGCCAATCCACCTAACCCGCACATCTTTGGTGTGTTGGAGGAAACCGGAGCACCCAGAGGAAACCCACGCAGGCACGGGGAGAACGTGCAGACTCCACACAGACAGTGACCCAAGCCGGGAATCGAATCCGGGTCTCTGGCGCTGTGAGGCAGCAGTGAACAAAGAACAAAGAACAGTACAGCACAGGAAACAGGCCCTTCGGCCCTCCAAGCCTGTGCCGCTCATTGGTCCAACTAGACCATTCGTTTGTATCCCTCCATTCCCAGACTGCTCATGTGACTAACCAGGTAAGTCTTAAACGATGTCAGCGTGTCTGCCTCCACCACCCTACTTGGCAGCGCATTCCAGGCCCCCACCACTCTCTGTGTAAAAAACGTCCCTCTGATATCTGAGTTATACGTCGCCCCTCTCACCTTGAGCCCGTGACCCCTCGTGATCGTCACCTCCGACCTGGGAAAAAGCTTCCCACTGTTCACCCTATCTATACCCTTCATAACCTTGTACACCTCTATTAGGTCTCCCCTCATTCTCCGTCTTTCCAGGGAGAACAAGCCCAGTTTACCCAATCTCTCCTCATAGCTAAGACCCTCCATACCAGGCAACATCCTGGTAAACCTCCTCTGCACTCTCTCTAAAGCCTCCACGTCCTTCTGGTAGTGCGGCGACCAGAACTGGACACAGTACTCCAAATGTAGCCTAACCAGCGTTCTATACAGCTGCATCATCAGACTCCATCTTTGATACTCTATACCCCGTCCTATAAAGGCAAGCATACCATATGCCTTCTTCACCACCTTCTCCACCTGTGCTGCCACCTTCAAGGATTTGTGGACTTGCCCACCTAGGTCCCTCTGTGTTTCTATACCCTTGATGGCTCTGCCATTTATTGTATAACTCCTCCCTACATTATTTCTTCCAAAATGCATCACTTCGCATTTATCTGGATTAAATTCCATCTGCCATTTCTCCGCCCAATTTTCCAGTCTATCTATATCCTGCTGTATTGTCCGACAATGTTCATCGCTATCCGCAAGTCCAGCCAGTGCTAACCACTCTACCGCCCCTAGTTTAAGGCATTGAACTGAGTCCATATGGTTGATAGAGAGAGCTAATTCCTCAGGTAGGGGACATCAGAACAAGGGGCAAAACCTTAAAATTGGAGCCAGGGGGCGATATTGGGAAGAACTTTTTCACACGCAATTTAGTAGAAATTTGGAACTATTGAGCTGGAAATAAATTGACAATGTCAAAACCACGATTGGTAAGATTTTTGGAAGGGTTACAGCACCAAGACGGACAGATGGAGTTAAAATACAGATCAGCTGTTATCTAATTGAAAGATAGAATGGGCTTGAGGGGCTGAATGGCCTCCTTTTGTTCCAGTGTCCACCAACAGTACCCATAGGACATAACAGCGCAGTACAGGCCCTTCGGCCCTCGATGTTGCGCCGACCTGTGAAACCAATCATAGGGAGAGTTTATCAGGAGATGACAATGATCGGGAAGGATGTGATGATGGGAAAGTATTTTATAGCTAAAATACACACAAACCTGAGGTCATCCAATACTCTGCTTCCAAAACACTAACTTGCACCACTCCCATTCATCCATTATCCCCTGTGCTCAGTGACTGAGAATGAATGGCCCCCAGTCCAGCAACACATTGATTTTCAAACCCCTCACAGCTTCACCCCTCCTGATCTCTGTAACCTCCTCCAGCCTCTGAGATCTCTTGCCCTCTTTCAACTCAGTTCCCTGGAGGATCCTTGATTCTAACCACTCAGCCACTGTGCCCTGTGTTCCACTGTGCCCCTCCTAACCTCACCGCCTCTCTCTCGCTCTATCCTCCGTTAAGAAGCTCTTACCTCTCTGACCAAACTTCTAGGCACCTGACCCACTTGGCTCAGTGTCAAGTTTTGTTTGCTGATGCTCTGTGATCTTGGGATGTTTTACTATATTAAAGGTTCTATACAAATGCAAGTTGTTGGAGTAGTCAATAGGCAGTTTAACCCACGATTCTGGTTACACCGTTTTGTCTTTTGCTCCAATGGCTCTCTGGGTAAAGCCGGTTGCTAGGCCGCACCAGCCCTCAGCGTCTTACCTCTGTGCATTACCATCATCCACGTTCGTGAGTCCTGTCACCGGATTCTGGATCTTCCTCCAAACCCCGTTCACATCGCCAGCCTCCAGGGCACGATTTATCAGCGCGACAGAAGATAACATCTCCACGGCAACAGCCAGCTCAGCATGAGTTAGGTTACCCTATTCCCAGAGATATTGTAAACATTTAATATCCATGGACAAAAATATAAATCTTCCTTTCAGTGTACACTCTCCCCCATCACTAACTTTACCCACCCATTTACATAAGAACATAAGAACTAGGAGCAGGAGTAGGCCATCTGGCCCCTCGAGCCTGCTCCGCCATTCAATAAGATCATGGCTGATCTGTTTGTGGACTCAGCTCCACTTACCCGCCCGCTCACCATAATCCTTAATTCCTTTACTGTTCAAAAATGTATCTATCCTTGCCTTAAAAACATTCAATGAGGTAGCCTCAACTGCTTCACTGGGCAGAGAATTCCACAGATTCACAACCCTTTGTGTGAAGAAGTTCCTCCTCAACTCAGTCCTAAATCTGCTTCCCCTTATTTTGAGGCTATGTCCCCTCATTCTAATTTCACCTGCCAGTGGAAACAACTTCCCTGCTTCTATCTTATCTATTTCCTTCATAATCTTATATGTTTCTATAAGATCTCCCCTCGTTCTTCTGAATTCCAATGAGTATAGCCCCAGTCTACTCAGTCTCTCCTCGATGTGGAGTTGCCGGCATTGGCTGGGGTGGGTACAGTAAGTAGTCTCACAACACCAGGTTAAAGTCCAACAGGTTTATTTGATAGCACAAGCTTTCGGAGTGTGGCCCCTTGTCTGTGTGGAGTTTGTACATTCTTCCGGTGTCTTCTTTGTGGGTTTCCTCTGGGTGATCACCTGATGAAGGGGCAGTGCTCCAAAAGCTCGTGCTACCAAATAAACCTGTTGGACTTTAACCTGGTGTTGTGAGACTTCTTACAGTCTCTCCTCGTAAGCCAACTCTCTCAACTCTGGAATCAACCTCGTCTATCTCCTCTGCACCCCCTCCAGTGCCAGTATATCCTTTCTCAAGTAAGGAGACCAAAACTGAAATATATATAAATAATATATTTAATCCTCCTCCCACAGCCCCATGTACACTCTCCCCGTAGGATATTCTGTCTGGATACGGAGGGGTGAAACATTCCAGTAGCAAAGCTGATGTTATTTAGTGATGGGGCAATCTCACCTGGTGGCTATGCCCATGGATCAGTGGGTGGGGGCAATCTACCTGGTGACTGTCCATGGATCAGTGGGTGGGGGCAATCTACCTGGTGACTGTCCATGGATCAGTGGGTGGGGGCAATCTACCTGGTGACTGTCCATGGATCAGTGGGTGGGGGCAATCTCACCTGGTGACTCTACCCATGGATCAGTGGGTGGGGGCAATCTCACCTGGTGACTCTACCCATGGATCAGTGGGTGGGGGCAATCTCACCTGGTGGCTCTGCTGTTGCAGGGTGGAGAGTTCTTCCTGGTACAACTTGGCAGCAAACGGGTGAACCTCCGGTAACTGGGCATCGCGATTCATCAACTCCGTCACCGTCTCCTCTGGGACACCTTTGCGGATTGCTGCATTGATTCGAGAGACAGCTTCCAGCACTGAAACAACAGAGTAAATTACATCCTGCTCCAGAGCCCAAGTGATGGACAATTCAAGGTTTACAGAGTTCCTTAAATAATACATCGAGATTAACATGAACTTTGGACGTTACTGTTACAAATAGAAGCAATTCAGGCAGAGCATATTCCCATCAAACACTCCCAGGACAGGTACAGCACGGGTTAGATACAGAGTAAAGCTCCCTCTACACTGTCCCCCATCAAACACTCCCAGGACAGGTACAGCACGGGGTTAGATACAGAGTAAAGCTCCCTCTACACTGTCCCCATCAAACACTCCCAGGACAGGTACAGCACGGGGTTAGATACAGAGTAAAGCTCCCTCTACACTGTCCCCATCAAACACTCCCAGGACAGGTACAGCACGGGGTTAGATACAGAGTAAAGCTCCTTCTACACTGTCCCCCATCAAACACTAAGAAGTTTAACAACACCAGGTTAAAGTCCAACAGGTTTATTTGGTAGCAAAAGTGGCTTTTGCTACCAAATAAACCTGTTGGACTTTAACCTGGTGTTGTTAAACTTCTTACTGTGTTTACCCCAATCCAACGCCGGCATCTCCACATCATGCCCATCAAACACTCCCAGGGGAGGTTCAGACTGCTTGTATTTTGGATGAGCTGTTAAACTGAGGCTTGCCAGCCACGCACACTTCCTGAAAATGAATAAAATAAAATTGAACCAATAAGGTCCATGCTTGTATGGAGTGTTACCCAAGGACAAATGCTGCCCTCCAGTTTGCTGCTTCAAGTTGTGCAGTGAGTGAGAGTAACCGATAACAAACCCATTCACAAAATCTTACAGCACCGAAAGAGGCAACATCTACTCACTCTTCCTGAATCTATGAGCACTTTGATTGGCTTGATCAACTCCAAACTGTAACTCCTCTTTCGTTAGAGGCTCGTTTGAACCCTGCTCCTGGCACGCACGAGGACGAGGGGGGATTTAAGGAAAAAGAGAGATCAGCAAATGTGAAACAATCTATGGCTCGCTCTTAACCCACATTAACATGTTTCAACGCAGTATTCATTCTTACTTTCCGTTCCTCGGAGTGCTGCCAGAGAAGTTCTGACAACTGTCGCAATCCCAGTTGCAGCGTGTGGCAGCCCCCTGACTCGTAGAATCATAGGATGATCCGACACAGAATGACATTCGGTCTATCACACTTGTACTAGCCCTTTGTAAGAGATATCAAATTGGTCCAAAGATGTGCGGGTTAAGTGGATTGGCCATGCTAAATTGCCCCTTAGTGTCCCGAGATGTGGAGGTTAGATGGATTGGCCATGGTAAGTGTGTGGGGTTATGGGGATAGGGCCTGGGTAAGGTAGACTGTCAGGGAGTCGGTGCAGACTCTTTCTGCACTGTGATTCTATGGTCCCACACCCCTGCTCTTCCCCCATAGCCCTGCAAATCTTTTCCCTTTCAAGTATATATCCAATTCCTAGTTGAAAGTTACAATTCAATCTGCTTTTTCCCAGGGTGGAAGAGTCAATTACTAGGGGGCACAGGTTTAAGGTGCGAGGGGCAAGGTTTAAAGGAGATGTACGAGGCAAGTTTTTACACAGAGGGTGGTGGATGCCTAGAACTCGCTGCCGGGGGAGGTAGTGGAAGCGGATACAGTAGTGACTTTTAAGGGGCGTCTGAACAAATACATGAATAGGATGGGAATGGAGAGATACGGTCCCCGGAAGGGTAGGGGGTTTTAGTTCAGTCGGGCAGCATGGTCGGTGCAGGCTTGGAGGGCCGTGTTCCTGTGCTGTAATTTTCTTAGTTATTTGCTCTCGTTGCTCTTTCAAGCAGCACATTTCAAATTGCAACAGCTCACTTGCAGCAAAGACATACTTCCTCATTGCCCCACCCGGTTCTTTTGGAAATTATCCTGATCTGTTACCTGTACTTTCAGCTGTTTGTCGGCAGAGAGTTGCTTGAAGTACCAGTCGCAGTTGTCCAACTCCACCTCTCTCAGACCCAAGGCTGGAGACTTCAGGGCGCTGTAGAGAGCAGTACCATCTCCCTGTCCCAGAGCCCCATCCACATTCTTCAGACCATTCTGCACTGAAATCACAACACAGAACAAGTGACATCAAGGACGTGGGAGAGCTCGTCAAAATTAAACCGAAAATCGATTGACTTAAATTAATGAGGGTAAATTTAATATTGGGCGGCACAGTGGGTTAGCACTGCTGCCTCACAGCACCAGGGACCCAGGTTCGATTCCCGGCTTGGGTCACTGTCTGTGTGGAGTTTGCACATTCGCCCTGTGTCTGCGTGAGTTTCCTCCGGGTGTTCTGATTTCCTCCCACAGTCCGAAAGACGGGATGGTTAGGGTGAATTGGCCGTGCTAAATTCTCCCTCAGTGTACCCGAACAGGTGCTGGAGTGTGGCAACTAGGGGGATTTTCACAGTAACTTCATTGCAGTGTTAATGTAAGCCTTACTTGTGACACTAATAAATAAACTAACTTTAAACTGTAATGTTCTTCACTTTAAGGTGAGAGACGGTTTGCAATCATCCAACAGCTCAACTCTGCTGATGGAAAATGGGAGGTTGACAACCCTTCAGGATTGCCCTGGAGTCTCTGGGAATTTAATCTGTGGGGTCCTGCTCTGACCCTGGGAAGGTGGGGCACCACGAGGATGGACATGTTGACCGACTGGAGTGGCACGGTGGCACAGTGGTTAGCACTGCTGCCTCACAGCCCCAGGGACCCGGGTTCGATTCCTGGCCTCAGGTGACTGTTTGTGTGGAGTCTGCAAATTCTCCCCATGTCTGCGTGGGTTTCCTCCGGTTTCCTTCCACAGTCTCAAGTCCAAAAACGTACAGGTTAGGTGGATTGGCCATGCTAAATTTCCCCTTAGTGTCAGGAGTGTGGGAGGAAACCGGAGCACCCGGAGGAAACCCACGCAGGCACGGGGAGAACGTGCAAACTCCGCACAGACAGTGACCCAAGCCGGGAATCGAACCCGGGTCCCTGGCGCTGTGAGGCAGCAGTGCCAACTACTGTCCGGTAGCTTGCCTCACATCAGGAAAAGAAGAATTGTCACAAAAGCCACTGGATTGTTTTAGAAACCAAGCTGGTTTGAGAATGTTCTAAGTAAGAAGTTTAACAACACCAGGTTAAAGTCCAACAGGTTTATTTGGTAGCAGAAGCCACACAAGCTTTCGAGGCTCTGAGCCCCTTCTTCAGGTGAGTGGGAATTCTGTTCACAAACAGAACTTATAAGACACAGACTCAATTTACATGAATAATGGTTGGAATGCGAATACTTACAACTAATCCAGTCTTTAAGAAACAAAACAATGGGAGTGGAGAGAGCATCAAGACAGGCTAAAAAGATGTGTATTGTCTCCAGACAAGACAGCCAGTGAAACTCTGCAGGTCCACGCAACTGTGGGAGTTACAAATAGTGTGACATAAATTCTGATTCTAGGATCGCATGATAAAGACTCAGGAGGAAAAAAGCAGAAATATTTATGTGAAATAGTGTGACATAAACCCAATATCCCGGTTGAGGCCGTCCTTGTGTGTGCGGAACCTGGCTATCAGTTTCTGCTCCGCGACTCTGCGCTGTCGTGTGTCGCGAAGGCCGCCTTGGAGAACGCTTACCCGAATATCAGAGGCCGAATGCCCGTGACCGCTGAAGTGCTCCCCAACAGGAAGAGAACAGTCTTGCCTGGTGATTGTCGAGCGGTGTTCATTCATCCGTTGTCGCAGCGTCTGCATAGTTTCCCCAATGTACCATGCCTCGGGACATCCTTTCTTGCAGCGTATCAGGTAGACAACGTTGGCCGAGTTGCAAGAGTATGTACCGTGTACCTGGTGGATGGTGTTCTCACGTGAGATGATGGCATCTGTGTCGATGATCCGGCACGTCTTGCAGAGGTTGCTGTGGCAGGGTTGTGTGGTGTCTTGGTCACTGTTCTCCTGAAGGCTGGGTAGTTTGCTGCGGACAATGGTCTGTTTGAGGTTGTGCGGTTGTTTGAAGGCAAGAAGTGGGGGTGTGGGGATGGCCTTGGCGAGATGTTCGTCTTCATCAATGACATGTTGAAGGCTCCGGAGGAGATGCCGTAGCTTCTCCGCTCCGGGGAAGTACTGGACAACGAAGGGTACTCTGTCCACTGTGTCCCGTGTTTGTCTTCTGAGGAGGTCGGTGCGGTTTTTCGCTGTGGCGCGTTGGAACTGTTGATCAATGAGTCTAGCGCCATATCCTGTTCTTATGAGGGCATCTTTCAGCGTCTGGAGGTGTCTGTTGCGATCCTCCTCATCCGAGCAGATCCTGTGTATACGGAGGGCTTGTCCGTAGGGGATGGCTTCTTTAACGTGTTTAGGGTGGAAGCTGGAGAAGTGGAGCATCGTGAGGTTATCCGTGGGCTTGCGGTACAGTGAGGTGCTGAGGTGACCGTCCTTAATGGAGATGCGCGTGTCCAAGAATGCAACCGATTCCGGAGAGTAGTCTATGGTGAGCCTGATGGTGGGATGGAACTTGTTGATGTCATCATAGAGTTGTTTCAGTGATTGTTCACCATGAGTCCAAAGGAAGAAAATGTCATCGATGTATCTAGTGTATAGCACCGGTTGAAGGTCCCGTGCGGTGAAGAAGTCTTGTTCGAACCTGTGCATGAAGATGTTGGCATATTGAGGTGCAAATTTGGTCCCCATGGCTGTTCCATGTGTCTGGATGAAGAACTGGTTGTTGAAGGTGAAGATATTGTGGTCCAGGATGAAGCGGATGAGATGTAAAATTGCATCTGGAAACTGGCAGTTGTTGGCGCTGAGCACTGAGGCCGTTGCAGCAATGCCATCGTCATGGGGGATGCTGGTGTAGAGTGCTGAGACATCCATTGTGACGAGGAGCGCTCCTGGTTCAACTGCTCCATGTGTGCCGAGTTTCTGTAGGAAGTCCGTCGTGTCGCGACAAAAGCTGGGGGTTCTTTGTACAATGGGTTTCAGGATGCCCTCGACATAGCCGGAGAGGTTCTCGCACAGGGTCCCATTGCCCGATACGATGGGACGGCCGGGTGTGTTTGCCTTGTGTATCTTCGGGAGGCAGTAGAGATCTCCAACGCGGGGAGTACGTGGGATGAGAGCACGGAGGGTGTTCTGAAGGTCCGGATCAAAGGTCTTGATCAGAGTGTTGAGTTGACGGGTGTGTTCTTTGGTCGGATCTGCAGGTAACTGTCTGTAGTGTTCCTCGTTGTTGAGTTGTCGGTACACTTCTTTGCAGTAATCCGTTCTGTTCAGTATGACGATGGCCCCTCCTTTGTCTGCTGGTTTGATGACAATGTTGCGGTTGGTCTTGAGAGCGTGGATGGCGTTACGTTGTGCTTGGGTGATGTTCGGGGCTGTCTTGTGAGTGCGGCTGATGAATTTGGTGTTGACGCACCTCCTGATGGCTTGGGCATACATGTCAAGTCGAGGGCAGCGGCCTTCCGGAGGAGTCCAATTCGACTCTTTCCTCTTCGGATGCACTGCGGATCTCTCTGTCGGCTGTCGGCTCAATCACCAGGCAAGACTGTTCTCTTCCTGTTGGGGAGCACTTCAGCGGTCACGGGCATTCGGCCTCTGATATTCGGGTAAGCGTTCTCCAAGGCGGCCTTACGTTGTGCTTGGGTGATGTTCGGGGCTGTCTTGTGAGTGCGGCTGATGAATTTGGTGTTGACGCACCTCCTGATGGCTTGGGCATACATGTCAAGTCGAGGGCAGCGGCCTTCCGGAGGAGTCCAATTCGACTCTTTCCTCTTCGGATGCACTGCGGATCTCTCTGTCGGCTGTCGGCTCAATCACCAGGCAAGACTGTTCTCTTCCTGTTGGGGAGCACTTCAGCGGTCACGGGCATTCGGCCTCTGATATTCGGGTAAGCGTTCTCCAAGGCGGCCTTCGCGACACACGACAGCGCAGAGTCGCGGAGCAGAAACTGATAGCCAGGTTCCGCACACACAAGGACGGCCTCAACCGGGATATTGGGTTTATGTCACACTATTTCACATAAATATTTCTGCTTTTTTCCTCCTGAGTCTTTATCATGCGATCCTAGAATCAGAATTTATGTCACACTATTTGTAACTCCCACAGTTGCGTGGACCTGCAGAGTTTCACTGGCTGTCTTGTCTGGAGACAATACACATCTTTTTAGCCTGTCTTGATGCTCTCTCCACTCCCATTGTTTTGTTTCTTAAAGACTGGATTAGTTGTAAGTATTCGCATTCCAACCATTATTCATGTAAATTGAGTCTGTGTCTTATAAGTTCTGTTTGTGAACAGAATTCCCACTCACCTGAAGAAGGGGCTCAGAGCCTCGAAAGCTTGTGTGGCTTCTGCTACCAAATAAACCTGTTGGACTTTAACCTGGTGTTGTTAAACTTCTTACTGTGTTTACCCCAGTCCAACGCCGGCATCTCCACATCTTGAGAATGTTCTTCAGGGAAGGGAGTTTGCCTTCCTTAGTGATGCTGGTCGGCACCATTCCAGCTCAACCAAAAGGCCGTCTGAACCGCTCCAGCAAACTGCAGTTGGGAATGTTCAACTTAGGCCCGCGAAGGTTAAAGGCAGATTTTAACTCAGTCGTTTAATATCATGAGAGGTTTTACCAGAGTGGAAAGGACAAACTCTTTCCAGGAGCAGGAAGGTTGGTAACCATAGAATCATAGAATCCCTCCAATGCAGGAGGAGCCATTCAGCCAACCCCCCGCAAGCCCCATAAACCCGCGCATTTACCATCGCCAATCCCCTTAACCCACACAACGTTGGACAATAAGGGGCAATTTACAATGGCTGTTCCACCTAACCAGCACGTCTTTCGGACTACAGGAGGATACCGGAGCACCCGGGGGAAACCCACGCAGACACGGGGAGAATGTGCGAACTCCACATAGACAGTGACCCAAGCCGGGAGTCAAACCCGGGTCCCTGGTGCAGTGAGGCAGCAGTGCCAACCACTGTGCCATCCAGAGGACACAGATTTCAGCTACCCGCCAAAGGAATCAGAGTCTATTTGCCCTATTTAATTCTATTTACTCAGCGAGTTGTTGTGATCTGGAAGGCGCTGCCTGAAAGGGCGGTGGAAGGAGATACAATAGTAACTCTCAAAAAGGAATTGGGAAGAGGAAAAGAGGAGCTGACACAGGCATGTGGGCTGAATGGCCTCCTTCTGTGCTGTAAGAATCTGCGACCCCTGTTCAGTATCGTGCAGGGCACTGGCATTCGGGAGGGGGCAGTAAGACCTCAATCTTTTTGAGCGAGTCCCATGTGAGGGAGGGGACGAATGCTGGAACAGCAGCCACAGGTTAACACCCTCAGCGATGCATTCACACAGGTGCTGTCCTCCAGGTGTGTGGTTGGCACAACAGAACTGACAGTGGAGTGTTTATATCAATGCACAGGGAAACCTGATCAGATTATTGAAAACAGACGCTCTGCTCCAAGCAAACCTGCCCAATGACAGTCGACAGACTCAGAAAGCCTGGCTGGCTGCTGTCAAGGTTAAAGCGTGCAGAAGAAAAAATGGGCTCGCATTCATATATTTTTTAATTCATTCCTGTGACATGGGCATCGCTGGCTGGGCCAGCATTTGAGCCCATCCCTAATTGCCCTTCAACGGAGGGTGGATTGCTAGGCCATTTCAGTGGGCAGTTGAGAGTCATAGAATCCATGGAATCCTACAGTGCAGAAGGAGGTCATTCATCCCATCGAGTCTGCCCCGACCACAGTCCCACCCAGGCCCTATCCCCATAACGCCATGCATTTACCCTAGCTAGTCCCCCTGACACTAAGGGGCAATTTATCATGGCCAATCCACCTAACCCACACATCTTTGGACTGTGGGAGGAAACCGGAGCACCCGGAGGAAACCCACGCAGACACGGGGAGAACGTGCAGACTCCATGCAGACAGTGACCCAAGCCGGGAACCGAACCCGAGTCCCTGGCGCTGTGAGGCAGCAGTGCTGACTACTGTGCCGCCCATATTGTCAACCACGTGGCTGTGTCTCTGGAGTCACATGTAGGCCAGACCAGGCAGATTTCCTTCCCTAAGGGACATTAGTGAACCAGATGGGTTTTTCCGACAAATCGACAATGGTTTCACAGTCGCTCTTCCCATCACCACCCGACACCTCAAACTATTCCACAGCCAGTGAAATACTGTTTTTGTAAGTGTAGTCACTACGTAATGTAGGAAACATGGTGGCTAATCTGTGCACAGCAAGATCCCACAAACAGCAACGTGATAGTGACCCGATAATCTGTGACCAAAAGAGAAAATGCTGGAAAATCTCAGCAGGTCTGGCAGCCTCAGCAAGGAGAGAAAAGAGCTGACATTTCGAGTCAGGCTGACCCTTTGTCAAAGCTGTATATATCACAGATAATCTGTGTTGCTGGCTGAGGGGTAAATATTAGACCCAGGTCACCGGAGATATCTCTCCTCCTCTTTAAAACAGCGTCATGGGATCTTTCACATCCACTAAAACAGGCAGTGGGCCTCAGTTTTACATCTTCTCTGAGCGACGGTGCCTCTGACAGTGACAACGGAATTTTACAAAGAAACAACAAAGAAAATTACAGCCTGTAATTGGGTGGCACGGTAGCACAGTGGTTAGCACTGCTGCTTCACAGCTCCAGGGTCCCGAGTTCGATTCCCGGCTTGGGTCACTGTCTGTGCGGAGTTTGCACGTTCTCCTCGTGTCTGCGTGGGTTTCCTCCGGGTGCTCCGGTTTCCTCCCACAGTCCAAAGACGTGCGGGTTAGGTTGATTGGCCGTGCTAAAATTGCCCTTAGTGTCCTGGGATGCGTAGGTTAGAGGGATTAGTGGATAAATATGTAGGGATATGGGGGTAGGGCCTGGGTGGGATTGTGGTCGGTGCAGACTCGATGGGCCAAATGGCCTCTTTCTGTGCTGTAGGGTTTCTAAGATTCATGGGAACAGGCCCTTCGGCCCTCCAAGCCTGCACCGACCATGCTGCCCGACTGAACTGAAACCCCCTACCCTTCCGGGGACCACATCCCTCTATTCCCATCCTATTCATGTATTTGTCCAGACGCCTCTTAAAACTCACTACCGTATCTGCTTCCACTACCTCCCCCGGCAGCGAGTTCCAGGCACCCACCACCCTCTGTGTAAAAAAACTTGCCTCGTACATCTCCTTTAAACCTTGCCCCTCGCATCTTAAACCTGTGCCCCCCCAGTAATTGACTCTTCCACCCTGGGAAAAAGCTTCTGACTATCCACTCTGTCCATGCCCTTCATAATCCTGTAGACTTCTATCAGGTCGCCTCTCAATCTCCGTCACTCCAGTGAGAACAAACCAAGTTTCTCCAACCTCTCCTCATAGCTAATGCCCTGCATACCAGGCAACATCCTGATAAATCTTTTCTGTACCCTCTCCAAATCCTCCACATCCTTCTGGGAGTCTGGTGACCAGAATTGAACACTATGTTCCAAGTGCAGCTTAACTAAGGTTCTATAAAGCGGCAACATAACTTGCCAATTTTTAAACTCAATGCTCCGGCCGATGAAGGCAAGCATGCTGTTATGCCTTTGTGACTACCTTCTCCACCTGCATTGCCGTTACACTCAAACCTTGGAGTAGGAATTGATCCCACAACCTTGTGATTCAGAAGTGAGTTTAATATCAACTGAGCCATTGCTGACCTTCAGTCAAAGACGCTCAAAATAGCCGGCAGGATGTGGTCAACTTTGCGGGGAGGGAAGGAATCATCATCATCATCCATTTGGCCCTACAAGCTTCTGGTTTTGAGTGCGTTTCTGTCCATTTCCCCAAAGGTGTAAACTCTTGCTGGGCTGGGCACAGGTTCCAGGAGCAGACACACTCCATCACTGTTGAATTGTTAATACAGCCCACTCAGACCTTGCCCCTGCCACAGATTTGATTTGATTTATTATTGTCACATGTACTGGTATACAGTGGGAAGTATTGTTTCTTGCGCGCTATACAGACAAAGCATACCGTTCATAGAGAAGGAAAGGAGAGAGTGCAGAATGTGTTACAGTCATAGCTAGGATGTAGAGAAAGATCAACTTTATGCAAGGTAGGTCCATTCAAAAGTCTGACAGCAGCAGGGAAGAAGCTGTTCTTGAGTCGGTCGGTACGTGATGTCAGACTTTTGTATCTTTCTCGCAATGGAAAAAGGTGGAAGAGAGAATGTCCGGGGTGCGTGGGGTCCTTAATTATGCTGGCTGCTTTGCTGAGGCAGCGGGAAGTGTAGACAGAGTCAATGGATGGGAGGCTGGTTTGTGTGAATATGGGCTACATTCACGACCTTTTGTAGTTCCTTGCGGTCTTGGGCAGAGCAGGAGCCGTACCAAGCTGTGATACAACCAGAAAGAATGCTTTCTATGGTAGTCAGGGGGGGTTTGTGGACGGTTCCCCCCTCTCTGGCCCCCATCACTCAGCCTTTCAATCGAATTCTGAATGCGTTCTGAGGTTGTTCAAACTTACGGTTGACTTTATTCACGTTTCCCTGGATCTCAGCTTGAGTGAGGAGCTCTTCATAAACATCTCTCTCTTCCTGGGGGCTTCCAGGCATGCCCTTAAAAAAATAAAATCACAGGAGATATTTCAATTTCCTGCTCCTTTCCCTCATTCGGATCCCTGGAACCCACGCCCTCCTCTGGTACCAGTCCATAAAAAGCTATTCACTACAAGAGACTCGGTGTAGAATGTTGCCTTCCACAATACAAACAGCCCTCTCCTGAACAAACAGCATCTGGTTCACTAATGTCCCTTTCGGGAACGAAATCTGCCGTCCTTACCCGGCCTGGCCTACATGTGAGTCCAGAGCCACAATATTGCGGTTGACTCTTAATTGCCCTCTAAAATGATGTAGTTATGAGGGACATAGATAGGGTAGATAGGAAGAAACGTTTCCCCTGAGCAAAGGGGTCAATAACCAGGGAGCAGAGATTTAAGGTGAGGGGCAGGAGGTTTATCAATGATCTGGATGATAATGTGGTAAATTGGATCAGCAAGTTTGCTGATGATACAAAGATTGGAGGTGTAGTGGACAGTGAGGAAGGTTTTCAAAGCTTGCAGAAGGATTTGGACCAACTAGAAAAATGGGCTGAAAAATGGCAAATGGAATTTAACGCAGACAAGTGTGAGATATTGCACTTTGGAAGAACAAACCAAAGAAGAACGTACAGGGTAAATGGTAGGACTCTGAAGAGTGCAGTTGAACAGAGGGATCTGGGAATACAGGTACAGAATTCCCTAAAAGTGACGTCACAGGTGAATAGGGTCGTAAAGAGTGCCTTTGGTACATTGGCCTTTATAAATCGGAGTATCGAGTATAAAAGTTGGAGTGTTATGGTAAGGTTATATAAGGCATTGGTGAGGCCGAGTTTGGAGTATTGCGTACAGTTTTGGTCACCTAGTTACAGGAAGGATGTAAATAAGATTGAAAGAGTGCAGAGAAGGTTCACAAGGATGTTGCCGGGACTTGAGAAGCTGAGTTACAGAGAGAGATTGAATAGGTTGGGACTTTATTCCCTGGAGCGTAGAAGATTGAGGGGAGATTTGATAGAGGTGTATAAGATTTTGATGGGTATAGATAGAGTGAATGCAAGCAGGCATGGGTTAAGGGTGAAAGGAGAAAAGTTTAAAGGGAATATTAGGGGGGGCTTCTTCACGCAGAGAGTGGTGGGAGTGTGGAATGAGCTGCCGGATAAAGTGGTAAATGCGGGGTCACTTTTAACATTTAAGAAAAACTTGGACGGGTTCATGGATGAGAGGGGTGTGGAGGGATATGGTCCAAGTGCAGGTCAGTGGGACTAGGCATAAAATGGTTCGGCACAGACAAGAAGGGCCAAAAGTCCTGTTTCTGAGCTGTAATTTTCTATGGTTCTATTTCTATGGTTTAGAGGGGAGTTGAGGAAAGACTTTTTCAGCCAGAGGGTGGTGGGAATCTGGAACTCACTGCCTGAAAGGGTGGTAGAGGCGGGAACCCTCACAACATTTAAGATGAGCACTTGAAACACCCTGGCACAAAAGGCTATGGACCAAGTGCTGGAAAATGGATTTAGGACATTGATCTTTGAGGCTGGCATAGACATGATGGGCCAAAGGGCATCTGCCTGTGGTGTAAAACTCTATGGCCAGAATATTACCGTCCTGCTCACCACGGGAATCGGAACGGGCGAGGGGCGGACCATGGAAAGGTCCGGACCATGGAAAGGTCCGTTGACCTTGGGTGGGATTTTACGATTTCAAGGCTGTAACATCCCACCCTATGACTCCATGAGCAAACCATTCACTGCAGCACTGTGGGTGCAGCTAGACCAGATGGACTGCAGCAGTTAAAGGAGGCAGCTCACATAGAAATATAGAACTTGGGAGCAGGAATCGGCCAGTCAGCTCTTTGAGCCTGCTCCACCTGCAATAAGAACATGGCTGATCGGAGTGTGGTCTCAACTCCACCTTCCTGTCTGCCCCTCATAACCCTCGATTCCCTTCTCTATCAAAAATCTGTCTTGAATAAATGCAATTGATCCAGCCTCCACTGCTCTCTGAGGAAGAGAATTCCACACAGCAATGACCCTCAGAGAAAGAAATTCTCCTCATCCCAGTCTCTTATGCGGTGTCCCATCACCGTCTTCTCATGGGCAATGAATGCTGACCTTGAGATACTCACATCCCACAAATGAATAACAAAAAATATAAGTCATGAATGACTTCACCTAATCATGAGATGTGGGCATCACTGGCAAGACCAGCATTTGTTGCCCATCACTGATAGCGCTCGAACTGAGGGCAGTTGAGAGTCAACCATCATTTCAGAGGGAGGTCTTGGCCTCGTGGTATTATTGCTAGACTATTAATCCAGAAACTCAGCTAATGTTCTGGGGACCCGGGTTCGAATCCCGCCACGGCAGATGGTGGAATTTGAATTCAATAAAAAATATCTGGAATTAAGAATCTACTGATGACCATGAAACCATTGCCGATTGTCGGGAAAACCCATCTGGGTCACTAATGTCCCTTTAGGGAAGGAAATCTGCCATCCTTACCCGGTCTGGCCTACATGTGACTCCAGAGCCACAGCAATGGGGTTGACTCTCAACTGCCCTCTGAACAAGGGCAACTAGGGATGGGCAATAAATGCTGGCCAGCTAGTGACGCCCATGTCTCACGATTGAATAAAAAATATTGTTGTGGGTCTGACCAGGTAATGAGATCTCCCGTAAAGGGACATTAATGAACCGGATGGGCTTTTACAAGGATCGATGATAGTTGTTATGGTCACCACTGGGAAGACTAGCTTTCGATTCCAGATGATAAATTGGATTTAAATTCCACTAGATGCGGTGGTGAGATTTGAACCCGCGTCCCCAGAGCATTTGCTGGGCCTCTGGATTGCTAGTCCAATAACATTACCACTGCGCCACCATCACTGGTGATAACTGTTACAGCGAAGCACAACACACAATGCGTGCCAGCCTCATACAAGTCCATATCATCCCCACATGACACATCGCACACACCGCTTATACACCCCCCTTCACTTTATCGGTGCCCACCTTCTTCCTGGCATTTGCCATTTTCTCCTGTTTGGCGACACTCAGGGTGTTTTGATACTGCTGACTCTGTTCTGGATCCAGATTCACCAGCATGGCATTGGGGTTCTTCATTGCTGCCAGGGTCTCTGCTGGGACGCCCTTCTCTACGGCATCATTGATGGCAATAACAGCAGCATGCACTGAGGGCAAGGCAAGGCAGACAAACCTCGATTAGCAGAATACCAGCTTTTAAAAAACAATCAGAATTTCTGTCTCCACTCAATTCACCCTCCCTCCTGCACTATCTTGACTTTGAGATTCTCATCCCTGCTTCTAGAAACTAGATGTGGAGATGCCGGCGTTGGACTGGGGTAAACACAGCAAGGAGTCTAACAACACCAGGTTAAAGTCCAACAGGTTTATTTGTTCTAGTGGCGTTTGTGTGGTGAACCATCGTTGGTTCCCACTGTAGAATTGTTCTAATGTTGTTGTTGGGCTAGGGTGGGATTGATACACCTGTGTTTGTTACTGTTGTGGCACATCCCAGTCGGGCTCCGCCTCCTGGGAGAGGTATAAGACCCCCTGCTCGGGCGGGACCTCTTCAGTCTGGGATAGTGTGTTAAAGTTCTGATAGTTCCATTGTTAGTTAATAAAAGCCTTCTTTTACCGAAGCTTTGTGCCTCGTGTCCAATTGATGCGCATCAGTTTGCTACCAAATAAACCTGTTGGACTTTAACCTGGTGTTGTTAGACTCCTTACTCTAGAAACTAGAAGCAGGTTTAGGCCATTCGGCCCTTTGGGCCTGCTCCGCCATTCTTTTTGATCATGGCTGATCATCAGATACAATATCCTGACCGCACCCCCCTCCCCACCCCTTCCCCCCATATCCCTTGATCCCTTTAGCCCCAAGAGCAATATCTAATTTCTTCTTTAAATCAGACAATATTTTTGCCTCAGCTGCTTTCTGTGGGAGTGAATTCCACACATTCACCACCCTGAAAAAATTTCTCCTCACCTCAGTTCTAAAAGGTTTACCCCTTAGCCTCAAATTATGACCCTCTAGTTCTGGACTCCCCCCACCACCATTGGGAACATTCTTTCTGAATCTACCCTGTCTAACCCTGTTAGAATTTTATAAGTTTCCATGACGTCCCCTCTCACTCTTCTAAACTCCAGTGAATATAATTCATATTCCCCCATGGTCTTTATCCTGTCCCTGTCGATGTAATCTTCACAGCCTCTGAGATATCGGTGCTCCTCCAATTCTGGTCTCCTGAGCATCCCTGATTGACATCTCTCCAGGCTTGGTGGCCGTGCCTTCAGCTGCCTGGACCCTAAACTCTGAAATTCCTTCCCTAAACCTCTCTTTCTTTCTCTCCTCCTCGAAGGTGCTCCTTCAAACCGGCCTCTTCGATTGAGTTTCTGGCCAACTTTCCCCGAATATCGCCTTCTCTGGCTTGGTGTAAAATGTGTCTAATCCACACACCTGTAAGTCACCTTGAGACCTTTTGCCCTGGTTAAAGGTCAGAAGTCTCACAACACCAGGTTAAAGTCAGGAGCAGTGCTCCGAAAGCTCGTGGTACCAAATAAACCTGTTGGACTTTACCCTGGTGTTGTGAGACTTCTTACTGCGCCCACCCCAGTCCAACGCCGGCACCTCCACCTCATTGTTAAAGGTGTGGAATCACTCGGAGTGTAGTTCCACGGATCTCATCCAGGGACTATGTCTTTGTGGGAGAGCCCAGACAGCGAAAGCATCGCAGCTAAAGGCAATCGTGTCCTCACCTCACCCAGTGAAAGCTAAAGCTTCACCACCAGAACAACTACCTCACTTTGACCCCTACCAGGCCTGCGGGTGGTACCGATGAGATCCCCCAGCAGGCTCAAAGGGCCAAATGGTCTCCTCCTGCTCCTATCTTCTATGTTTCTGCCACTGTTCGCTGAATGTTCACTGCTGTCCAAGCTGGGAGCGTGAAGGACCCTCAGACAACAGGCTCTTACCCTCGGGGTCTGAACCTCAGAGATACTTACAGGCTGCTTCATCCACTGATAGCTCGTTGGCCAGAATTCCCCCGATTTTACTGAAGGCAGGCATTTGAATCCCGTACTTCTCCAGCTCCTTCTTCATGTTGTTAATCTCCTCCTCTGCAATCAACAGGAAAAAGGACAGGAGTTGGGGCTAAGTTTGACAGTTCACTCACCCTCTCTTACCCATCCAGCCCTCTCACCCTTCCCAGCCCCCTGCCTTCTTGTCCCCTTCATCATAGCAGCCCTCCAGTAAGATCATAAGACAGAGGAGCAGAATTAGGCCATCGGGTCGCCATTCAATCATGGCTGATATGATTCTCATCCCCATTCTCCCGCCTTCCCCCCTTAACCCTTGATCCCCTTATTGATCAAGAACCTCTCTATCTTAAAGACACTCAATGACCTGGCCTCCTCTGTGGCAATGAGTTCCACAGATTCACCACCCTCTGGCTGAAGAAATTCCTCCTCATCTGTTTTAAAGGATCGTCCCTTTAGCCTGAGGTTGTGCCCTCTGGTTCTAGTTTTTCCTACTAGTGGAAACATCCTCTCCACGTCCACTCTATCCAGGGCCTCTCAGTATCCTGTAAGTTTCAATTAGATCCCCTCTCAACCCTCCAAACTCCATCGAGTATAGATCCAGACTCCTCAACTGCTCCTCATAGGACAAACCCTTCATTCCAGGGATCATTCTTGTGAACCTCCTCTGGACCTTTCCAAAGCCAGCACAACCTTCCTTAGATACGGGGCCCAAAACTGCTCACAGTATTCCAAATGGGGTTGACCAGACTTTAATTTGATTTGATTTATTATTGTCACATGTATTAACATGCAGTGAAAAGTATCGTTTCCTGCGCGCTATAGACAAAAACATACCGTTCATAGAGAAGGAAACGAGAGAGTGCACACAGAGACCCTCATTCGGCCTCAGCAGCACGACCCTGCTCTTTTATTCTAGCCCTCTAGAAATGAATGCTAACAGTGCAGAAGGAGGCCATTTGGCCCATCAACTTTGCACCGACTCTCTGACAGAGCATCTTTCCCAGGCCCAACCTGCCCACATTATAATAACCCTGCACATTTGCCCTGCTAACCTACACATTTTGGGACACTAAGGGAGAATGTAGCACGGCCAATCCACCTAACCCGCACATCTTTGGAGTGAGAGAGGAAACCGGAGCACCCGGAGGAAACCCACGCAGACATGGGGAGAACGTGCAGACTCCACACAGACTGGAATCTGGTCCCCGGTGCTGTGAGGCATTAGTGCTAACCACTGTGGCACCCGTTCCTGGAATCTGCTGGATCCCCTGTCCCTCACTCACTCACTCTTCCCCCCCCCCCATCCCACCCACCCGCCCCCCAACTCTCTCTCTCCAATTCACTCTCCTTTGCACCATTGTCCAAATGGAGGAAAATTGAGTAAATGGGAATTCACGGAACGAACGGCCTTGATGTTGAACAGAGTGACACAAGTGGAGTCAAACAACACCCCCCCCCCCCCCCCCCCCCCGCCCCCCCTCTCTCGGAGAAAATTATCACAGAAAATTCACTCACTCCCCAAATCTCCCATCTCCCTCATTCCCATAATTGGCTGTTTGGAATGTTCCCAACCCTCTGAATAGCAGGACTTCCCTTACAGGTTGTGCAGCTGGTGGGGGGGGTAGCACTTTATAAACAGGCTCATTAATTTATCATTTAGTGGGTTTGTATAAAGTCAGCTACAAGGTTCCAGCCTCCACTTTGTTACTTGTTGTGCTTGGCTTTTGCTGCAGTGATTCTGTGTACAGCTCCAACAATGAGACTGATTGGCTCATGCCCAGGTTTCAAAAGTGCACTCGCAGACTTGGCGTTTGATAAATGTTATCTGTATTTTACACCTTTGCCGCTTTACCATTCGCCAGACTCAATTAGTGGCTGTGCGCTGGAAACGGCTGATTAGATAGCAGCCTGGGTAACTGCTCTAGCAGACTGCTGTCGCTTGGAAAAACAGCCAGATTATTTACTCAGTCGCTACCTCCTCATCCGAAGATGCCGACACTTGTTGGGTTACAGCCCTACTTATGCTGCTTGTCTTTCGACAAGTCGTCTGGTGTGGGTCCAGACAGTGAGTGTGGAGGACAGGGAGACCATTGTGATCCGACCGGATGCCCTTCTCCTTCCCCCATCCCCATTGTGAAACCTCCCTACTTCCCAACATAGAGTCACTGCACAACCCTCCTGGTTGACCTTCCTCTTCTCAGAACAATAACCCATCAGCTCAATCTTATCACCCCATCAGCTACCCTCCCCAGTGGTCTGAAACCACTGAAATTTCAGCATGGAAGGAGGCCATTCATCCCACCATGCCTGTGCTGGTGCTCGCTGTTCATCTCGAGCTATCCTCTCCCTTGCTTTCCTGATGTGTGAGATCAATCTAGCCCCGGTTACCGGCAGTTCAGGGAGGGGCTCGAAAACACGATCAGCTGGGCCTCCGTTAGTTGAGGAATAAATATTGGCCCAGAAGAGGGGTGGGAACTGCCCTGGTCCTCTCGGAGTAGTGCCGGCTGAGAGGGCATGGGTTTAACATCTCATTTGAAAGTTGGCACCTCTGACAGTGCAGTACTCCCTCAGTATTGCACTGGGAGTGTCAGCTTGGATTTTTACGTTCAGGTTTCTGGAGCGGAGTTTGAACTGACAACCTTCCGACTCAGTGGAGTGAATTTTACCCTCCCGCCCGCCATGGGAATTGGAGCGGGCGAGGGGTGGAACATGGAAAGGTCCATTGACCTTGGGCAGGATTTTCCGGTTTCAGGGCGAGTGAGACCAGGAAATCCCGCCCAGAGTATTTGGGAATGTTGTGCTCCATATTTACCCCCATGTTCTTTTGAGGGACAGATGATAAAATATCTTTTTGCGTCACCAAGTGTGACACCGAAGCACATCTGGCTCATTATCTCTGGGGACTACAGGATGAGTGACATTGTCCACACCCCCCACCCTGCTCCTACCCTCCTGCTGGGAGTCCCATATGGACAACTTCTCATTTTCCCTCAGAATCACTGTCCGTGAGTACACCGTACACCCCACTGCAGCGAGGCCTCTCCTTCCACACAGTTAGAGTGGACCTGTCCACGTGGGGCCCCAGTCCAGGTCAGCTGTCTGAAACTCTTTGAAATTTGGTCTTGCTCCTGACCAACTGGCAACAACCCCCAGATAAACAGACTCTCATGACCCTACTCTCAGAAATCTCTGCTGGTTTAAGTAAAACCCACCAAGCATGGCCACAGCGGTGAGCTCAGCAGTAAACACCAGGTGCTGCCATCTTCTGGGAACCCATATAAAATCCAACCCTCGTCACAGGGTGTGGTCACCCTCTATAGCCCAATGTACCATCAACACCACCCCTGCGTACACCACCCCATCCTCACTAGCACAATGTTCCATGTACACCATTCTCATGTATACACCCTCCACAAGCACAATGAACACCACCCCTGAATATACCAGCCCACTGCTGTGAGCCCAATGTACCATGTATATCACCCCCACGAGTCCAATGTACGATGCACACCACCTCTGCATATACACCGCCAGCTTAATGTGCCAGGTACACCAACCTTGCGTGTGTACACAACCCAGCTGAAGCACTGTATAATGCGATGTGGTGACATGTTCTGGTAAAGAGCACTTGCCAGTTGTTGACGATCTTCATTGTTAATCACGAGCGGAGATAAAACTGAACCAACCTCACCTGTGAAAGCAACTTTCCCATACAGATCCTGAATCTGTGGAGCCAATCCCAGTTTAAAGAGGTACAAACTGCCAAAGGAATGAGAGGATAAGTCAGTGAAGATCAGTGCGCAGTCCAGATGCCTGTAACACCACAGAGTCCAATCCACCCTTCAGTCATTGTGCATACTGACGCGCCGTCGCGTGTTCACACGGACGCGCTGTCACGTGTTCATACTGATACGCTGTCAAGTTTTCACACTGACACACCATCGCGTGTTCATACTGACATGCCGTTGCGTGTTCACACTAACATGCTGTCGAGTGGGGGCCATATGGAATATGTTATTCCATCGCTGGCAGCAGAGTACATAGAGGTCATAGAGGTTTACAACATGGAAACAGGCCCTTCAGCCCAACTTGTCCATTGCCGCCCTGTTTTTTAAACCACTAAGCTAGTCCCAATTGCCCGCGTTGGGTCCATATCCCTCTACACCCATCTTACCCCATGTAACTGTCTAAATGCTTTTTAAAAAACAAAATTGGCACATGGGCAGTTGGATGGCCGACACTGGGATCCTACACAGCACATTAGAGGGACTTTCCTCAGGGCTTGGTCAGGTCTCCAGCCCCACTGGGGCAGTTGGGGGTTTTGTCAGATGAGAACAGTGAGCCAGGGACACTTTGTGTTTGAAGGGGGGAGACAGAGAGAGAGAGAGAGAGGCCTCCACTAGTGACTAAACCTGAACTTCAAGGGTTAAATTATGAGAGATTACAGAAAGCAGGGCTGTGTTCTCTGGAATTTAGAAAGTTCAGGGGTGATTTGATGAAAATTTTCATGAGTTCATAAGATATAGGAGCAGAATTAGGCCATTCAGCCCATCGAGTCCACTCCGCCGTTCGATCATGGCTGATGTGTTCCTCATCCCCATTTTCCTGCCTTCCCCCCATAACCCTTCAACCCATTACCAATTAAAAATCTGTCTAACTCCTCCTCAAATTTACTCACTGTCCCAGCATCCACCGCACTTTGGGGCAGCGAATCCCACAGATTCACACCCCTTTGGGAGAAGTTGTTTCTCCTCAACCCTGTTTTAAATTTGCTATCCCTTATCCGAAGACTATGACCTCTCGTCCTAGAACGTCCCACAAGAGGAAGCATCCGCTCCACGTCTACTTTATCCAGACCTTTTACCATCTTGTATACCTCAATTTGATCTCCCCTCATTCTTCTCAATTCCAGAGAGTGTCGGCCTAAACTGTTCAATCTCTCTTCATACGACAAACCCCTCATCTCTGGAATCAATCTAGATATTATAATCTCGATATTACAAGATATTAAACAGAGCTGATAGAGGACGTACAAAGAAGGTAATGTCACCGACAAACTCTTCAGGAGTGTCCTCTTATCATCTCTAAACTTTGGTTCATAAGAAGTGGTGCTGCTGATATCGTCACTCGCACTGAGTCCCAGTCACCCATCACCTCCGTACATTGTGACTTACACTCACTCCTGGTTATGCAAAAACCTCAACTTGAAAATTGTCAATCTGGCTTTCCAATCCCTCCATGGTCTCTCCCCTCCCTATCTCTGTGATCTCCTCCAGCCGTACAACTCTAACCGTGGGCGACACGGTGGCACAGTGGTTGGCACTGCTACCTCACAGCTCTCGGGACCTGGGTTCGATTCCCAGTTTGGGTCACTGTCTGTATGGAGTCTGCACATTCTCCCAGTGTCTGCGTGCGCTTCCTCCCACAGTCCAAAGATGCGTGGGTTAGGTTGATTGGCCATGATAAATTGCCCCTTAGTGTCCTGGGATGTGTAGATTAGAGAGATTAGTGGGGTAAATACGTGGGTTTACAGGGATGGGGCCTGGATGGGATTGTGGTCGGTGCAGATTCGATGGGCCAAATGGCCTCCTTCTGCAGTGTTGGGATTCTATGAACTCTCTGAGATATCTGCACTTCCCTACTTCTGGCCTCTGGTGCATCCTTGATTTGAATCTCTCCATCGTTGCTGGCCATGCCTTCAGCTGCCTGAGCCCCAAGCTCTGGAATTCCCTCCCTAAGCCTCTCTCAGTCTTCTCCTTTAAGATGCCGCTTAAACCTACCTATTCGACCATACTCTTGGTCACCCGTCCCAACATCTTCCTACATGGTTCAGTGCCAGCTTCTGTTCAGTAATTCTCCTGTAAAGCACTTTGGGATATTTTGCCATGTTTAAGGTGCCATGTTTAAGGGGCGGCACGGTAGCACAGTGGTTAGAACTGCTGCTTCACAGCTCCAGGGACCTGGGTTCGATTCCCGGCTTGGGTCACTGTCTGTGTGGAGTTTGCACATTCTCCTCGTGTCTGCGTGGGTTTCCTCCGGGTGCTCCGGTTTCCTCCCACAGTCCAAAGATGTGCGGGTTAGGTTGATTGGCCATGCTCAAATTGCCCCTTAGGGTCCTGGGATGCGTACATTAGAGGGATGAGCGGGTAAAATATGTGGGGAAATGGCGGTAGGGCCTGGGTGGGATTGTGGTCGGTGCAGACTCGATGGGCCGAATGGCCTCTTTCTGTACTGTAGGGTTTCTATGATTCTATGATGTGAATACGGTTTGTTGTTGTTGTAGTGCCAGTTGAAGCCTCCCTCCCTTCCGAAGCTCGCTGTGCTGGGCAGGATGCCGGGAAAGACTCCCGAGCGAGTGGGAGAACAGGAATCTCACAACAAGGGTAATGGACAAGAGCCCATGATTGGCATTGGCACAGCCCTGAGCCAGATGTTGTCCTTGATGTAACCCCATCAGCGAGAGCGCTATCAGCCGTTTGAACAATCGCCCTGGTATTTCCTGAACTGGACCACGTGGCCTGGGTCAGGAATAGCTGCAGCACTGGGAAACGATTAGCCCCAGCACAGGAAACGGCTGGATGAGGACACACTGTTCCTTTTATGCACTGACTCATTACCTCAACAGCAGCTTAATGCAGATATTCTCCTCTTTTATGACTCAAACAGTCTCAATGGGTGCCTTTAGGATCGGGGACTCGGTTCAGGCAAGCCAATGAGAGACTGCTCCCCCCCCCGGCCCTGCACCCTTGGCACCAAGCTGCCCAACTTTTCCAATTGCCGTGTGCCTTCCTCTGTGGAAGCCCCAAGCCCACCCCTGTGGATATTGCTGCTGTAACTCTTCCCATGACTCACTATGCCCCTTTCCTCCCCGCCCTGATTAACAGCAGTGCCCGTTCCGCATGGGGAAGTGGCTCTGAGCAGTGATGGAGGAACGGCAAACAGCCTTGGCTCCCAGGGTTAGAGATGGGTACCACCCCCACAGCTCGCAGTGGGAAGCACTGGGAAGCAACAATAGCGCAGACTGGGTTAGGCTCTTAAACTCCCCTGGTTGAACAGTCAGTCAAGACCCACTGGGTTAACATCTGGTCCGTCACTGACAGGTGTTTACCCACTTACATGTCTGGGTCATGTCAAGAAGCAATACCTGAGAGCGTGGATGCAGTAGATACATCGTGGCATGTTCTTACGGTCATAGATGTCTGTGGTTTCAGGATAAAAAATCTACATCAAAAGAAACATGGATTTAGTTAATAAAACATGATATCCCCGGTTTAATTCGACATATGGGCATCTCCCTGTCACTCTTAAGAGCATAAACAATTTAAAATGTAAACGGGTAGAGTAATCAGAACATCTGTAACCTCTGATTGACCTTACTCAAAAAAATGGAAGGCCAGTCATCCTGACTCAACCCTAACTGAAGTTACCCACTGTCCACTGCTGTCCTTTCAAACATGATGTGGAGATGCCGGCGTTGGACTGGGGTAAGCACAGTAAGAAGTCTCACAACACCAGGTTAAAGTCCAACAGGTTTATTTGGTCGCACCAGCTTTTGGAGTGACGCTTCTTCATCAGGTGAGTGGAGAAAGTGCAAACTTCACACAGACAGTGACCCGAGGCTGAAATCGAACCTGGGTCCCTGGTGCTGTGAGGCAGCAGCGCTGACCCACTGTGCCACCGTGCCGCCCCTCACTGAACTCCAGAACAGGCAGCATGGTGGCACTCCAAGACAGAACTCCAAGACAGGCGGCGCAGGTCACTGTCTGTGTGTGGAGTTTGCACTTTCTCCCCGTGTCTCCACTCACCTGATGAAGGGGCAGCGCTCCGAAAGCTCGTGATACCAAATAAACCTGTTGGACTTTAACCCGGTGTTGTGAGACTTCTTACTGTGTCCTTTCAAAGAGTTTATATTGCAGGACCAATGCTATCGGTGGATAGCGAGCAGATCCTCTGTAAGTGTTCACTTCTTGCTTCACACTAACCTCCACCACAGCGAATGCTTTTCAAATTACACCCTGTTTACCCCCCCCCTGTTATTATCAAAACTTGGTGCTCTCTAACTCTCTCTCTCTCTCTTCAGCAATGCTGGGGTGAGCTGTCAGCACATTCCCGCGCTCTGTCTCCAACACGTCTGCCAAAAGGTCGACATTTCACTCTAGACTCTAAAACTACCCTTAAAATGTAAAGCCCAGGATTTAATCCTGGATTCTTCTACCCAGTAACCTGCAATTTACAGACAGCGGCAATAACCTGAGCTCGAGAATCAGGTCGCACAAGCCAACAGAGGCAAAGAAATGTCGATATAGAACAAAGAACAAAAGTACAGCACAGGAACAGGCCCTTCGGCCCTCCAAGCCTGTGCCCATCATGATGCCCGAACTAAAAAAAAAACCCTTCTGCCATTACTTGGTCCATATCCCTCTGTTCCCTCCCTCTTCACGTACCCATCCTCTTAAATGTTGCTAATCTGCCTGTTTCTCAGAGGGTTCTCGGAGGTTTTACTGCTGCAGAAGAATACAATAAGGATGCTGCAATAAGTCCTCGGAGGCAGAAATCCCTTCATCAAGCTCCCTTTATTTACAAGTCTAACAACAGCATACAGAGCGCCATCAGTTCGCAGTCTGCACCCGGAGTCCCAGAGGAACTGACACGCCTGGCTAAATACAAAGCAAGAGGCTCCCTGATTGGCCCATCAATTGCACCCTTAATCAATCAGGGACATCTTTTTGTGTCCAACCAAATAAACGAAATCAACTTAACTTAGGGACAACTCAAAAGGGGCCCTTAATCAGGGGGTTCATATCCTAACAGGCCCACCTCAATTGCCTGATTAAAGTCATTACAGGTGCAAATTTTAAAATGGTAATATTGGCAGAATGGAGGTCTGAGAGCGCAGGGTTGATGCGTCAACAGAACTTGGTGCAAGTTTTGGGTGAGTTGAAGCTTGCAGAGGGTGGGAGATGGAAGGCTGGCTGGGCATGCGCTGGAATAGTGTTGAAAGTGTGGACGAGGGGTTTCAGCAGCAGCAGATGAACTGAAGCGGGGGTGGAGACAGATCAGTTGGAAGGAGGTAGTTTTGCTGATAAAAAGGATAAAGAGCCAGAAACCTGTCTTGGAGTTCAGTAAGGTACAGCAAGGGGCGGCACAGTGGGTTCGCACTGCTGCCTCACAGAGCCAGGGACCCGGGTTCAATTCCCGCCTCGGGTCACTGTCTGTGCGGAGTCTGCACGTTCTCCCCGTGTCTGCGTGGGTTTCCTCCGGCTGCTCCGGTTTCCTCCCACATTCCAAAGATGTGCTGGTTAGGTGGATTGGCCATGCTAAATTGCCCCTTAGTGTCAGGGGGATGAGCTAGGGTAAATGTATAGGGTTATGGGGATAGGGTCTGGGTGGGATTGTGGGCGGTGCAGCCTTGATGGGCCGAACGGCCTCCTTCTGCACTGTAGGATTCTATGAGCCAGAAACCTGTCTTGGAGTTCAGTAAGGTACAGTAAGGAGCGGCACAGTGGTTAGCACTGCTGCCTCATAATATCAGGGACACGGGTTCGATTCCCGGCTTGGGTCACTGTCTGTGTGGAGTCTGCACGTTCTCCCCGTGTCTGCGTGGGTTTCCTCTGGCTGCTCCAGTTTTCTCCTACAGTCCAAAGTTGTGCGGGTTAGGTTGATTGGCCGTGCTAAATTGACCCTATTGTCAGGGGGGACTAGCAGGATAAATGTATGGGGTTGCGGGAATAGGGCCTGGGTGGGATTGTGGTCGGTACAGACTCGATGGGCCGAATGGCCTCCTTCTGCACTGTAGGGATTCTATGATTCGACGAAGAGCTGTGAACTGTCTGATTCACGACGCTGAAATTACAGTCTGGTATCAGGTATTTAAGGCGTCTGTGAATGGTGCTGTTTACTTTAAGAACACAAAACTTTGTGAAGCTTATTACAGGCGCAAGAGCCAATTAGCAAAGCAGAAATAACAGGATGCACGCAAATTATACAGAGAAACCCGGAGAAAGGCAGCCAACACTCTGGTAATGAAACAATCCCAACTGGCACCGAACTCCCGGAGATCAGTCATCAGCCACAAAGCACGGAATACCATCCGAATCGCAGCCATTCCGGAAGTATGGAAAGGTGCAGGGAAGTAAGAGGATGTGGAAGTCAGGCAGGGAATGCTTCAAGTTTGGGTGCGAGGTCCCCACTAAAAAGTTGCCCACACAGATTGGCTCATACTTGGGTGGTAATCAATAACATTTCCCATCCCAGAGACATCAGCATCGGAGGAGGAGAAACGTGGAGCGCGTAAATATATTTTAAATTGGACGGAGAAACCTTCTTTGGATTTCAAAGCCCAACGAAACCTATTCGAGTCTCTTTAGCCGGCTTAGATATAAAGCCGTGGCTGCCTGCCTTTTGAGGGGGAATTGTGAGTGCTGGGCTGTGGCCAAGACTAATGTGGTTTGATGGAATTCCAGCATTTCAGGGCGTGGAACAAATGCCAGGGAAGGAAGTTTCCACGAATATTATTCTGGAAAAAAAGGAGAGGAGAGAGAGGGGGCCAAGTAAACAGGAAAGAGAGTCAGGACAAAAAAAAAAAATCTGAAATAAAAACTGAAAATACTGAATTTCACAGTAACTTCATTGCAGTGTTAATGCGAGCCTTACTTGTGACTGATAAATGAACTTTAAATACTGGAAATCGACGTCTGTGAGAGGGAGAGGCAGGCTGGAATATTTGTATTTGCACAGCCCCTCTTCCTAGTTTCGGCACGGGGTGGCACAGTAGTTAGCACTGCTGCCTCGCAGCGCCAGGGACCTGGGTTCGATTCCCAGTTTGGGTCACTGTCTGTGTGGAGTCTGCACGTTCTCCCCGTGTCTGCGTGGGTTTCCTCCGGGTGCTCCGGTTTCCTCCCACAGTCCGAAGATGTGCGGGTTAGGGTGACTGGCCATGCTAAGTTGTCCCATATTGTCAGGGGATTAGCGGAGTAAATATTTGATTTGATTTATTATTGTCACGTGTATTAGTATACAGTGAAAAGTATTGTTCCTTGCGCGCTAAACAGACAAAGCATACCGTTCATAGAGAAGGAAAGGAGAGAGTGCAGAATGTGGTGTTACAGTCATAGCTAGAGTGTAGAGAAAGATCAACTTAATGCAAGGTAGGTCCATTCAAAAGTCTGACAGCAGCAGGGAAGAAGCTGTTCTTGAGTCGGTTGGTACGTGACCTCAGACTTTTGTATCTTTTTCCCGATGGAAGGTGGAGGAAGGGAGAATGTCCAGGGTGCGTGGGGTCCTTAATTGTGCTGGCTGCTTTGCCGAGGCAGCGGGAAGTGTAGACGGAGTCAATGGATGGGAGGCTGGTTTGGGTGATGGATTGGGCTACATTCACGAACTTTTGTAGTTTCTTGCGGTCTTGGGCAGAGCAGGAACCCATACCAAGCTGTGATACAACCAGAAAGAATGCTTTCTATGGTGCATCTGTAAAAGTTGGCGAGAGTCGGAGCGGACATGCCAAATTTCCTTAATCGTCTGAGAAAGTAGAGGCGTTGGTGGGTGTCAGCATGGGGGGGACCAGGACAGGTTGTTGGTGATCTGGACACCTTATTACTGGAAATATGTGGGGTTACAGGGATCGGGCCTGGGTGGGATTGTGGTCGGTGCAGGCTCGATGGGCTGAATGGCCTCCTTCTGCACTGTAGGGATTCTATGATTCTGCTTTCTTGACTCAGGCACTGACAGGGTCTGTTCGTTTTCGTTTGTCGCTGTCTGGTTCATTCGCAGAGAAACGCGGGCATGGCAGGTCGGGCGTGCATCCTCCGACTGAGTAAAACAAACCCTTACCTTAGGCAGCCCGATGTTGGACATGGCGTTAAACCACTGGATGGTGTTATCCGTGTGGCGGAAATGAAGTCCGGTCGCCTGCGTTTCAATGGAAAAAAAATGTGAAGGGAATTTCTTTAACCGTCTTCAAAAGGCCGGTGTACTATTTCACGCACAACACAAAATTACAGCTTTTGTCCCAGGTCTGTGCTGATGACGACGGGGAAGCAGGCCATTCGGTCCAGCTGGTCCGTGCTAGCATTTATGCTCCACATGAGTCATAGAGGTTTACAGTATGGAAACAGGCTGTTCGGCCCAACTTGTCCATGCTGTCCCGAAATGACCTTCCTCCCACTCCTCTCCATCTCACCTCATCAGTATTTCCCCCTCATCCTTTCTCCTTCTTAAGCTTCCCCTTAAATGTCTCTTTAATATTCGCCGCAACCACCCACTGTGATTGCGAGTTTCACATCCTTCCCATTCCCTGGGTAGAGAAGTTATTCCTGAATTCCCTGCTGGATTTATCAGTGATGACCTTGTATTTATGGTCCCTATTTTAGGACTCCCCCAGGAATGGGATTTCTCCAAATCTTTTCCAAAACAGTGAGAGAAAATGTCAGCATAGAATACTTGTATTTTTGTCACATGAAAATGTCACGCAGGGCGACACGGTGTTTAACACTGCTGCCTCACAGCTCCAGGGACCTGGGTTCGATTCCCGGCTTGGGTCCCTGTCTGCGTGGAGCTTGCACATTCTCCCCGTGTCTGCGTAGGTTTCCTCCGGGTGCTCCGGTTTCCTTTCACAGTCCAAAAGATGCGTGGGTTAGGTTGATTTGCCATGCTAAATTGCCCCTTAGTATCCCGGGATGCGTAGGTTAGAGGAATTAGTGGGATAAATATGTGGTGTCACGGGGATAGGGCCTGGATGGGATTGTTCTTGGTGCGGACTTGATGGACCAAATGGCCTCCTTCTGCACCGTAGGGATTCTATGATTCTAGAACCATAGAAAAGTGACAGCACAGACGACCATTTGGCCCATCTAATCAAGGCAACTCAAGGACACCCAGGTGCCCTTTCTAATCCCACCTTTCTGCACCCGGCCCATAGCCCTGTAATGGGTGTCTGGAATTCACTGCCTGAGATGGTGGTGGAGGCAGAGACCCTAAACTCTTCTAAAAAAATACCTGGATCCGCACCTTAAATTTACAGCACTTGCGGTACAGATCCAGGTATTTTTTTAGAAGAGTTTAGGGTCTCCGCCTCCACCACCATCTCAGGCAGTGAATTCCAGACACCCATTACCCAATGTGTAATAAAGTTCTTCCTCATGTCCCCTCTACACCTACTGCCACTTATCCCGAATCTATGTCCTTTGCTTCTAGAATTTTCCACCAAGGGAATCAATTTTAACCCAGTCTGTCAGTGCCTGATTTGAACCACTGGCCCAGAGCTTGAACACCTCCCGTCTCTATTGATAGTTTTCTGATGTGATTTCCCAGTGAAGGCTAATCCCGCCACCGCCCCCCCTCCCTCCACCCCCACCCATCATCTCCCTCCACCCCCACCGCAAAGCCACAACCCCGAGATCCCTGGGCACGTGCATTACCTTGTATCTGGTTTGTTCACAGTCGTAGATCTTTTTGCGTGAGACCACCTTTGGGCTGAAGAAGTTGCCTAGTTTGGCAAGATACACTCCATTTCTCAGGCCTTCCTCAAGCTCAGTTGTCGGAGGTAGTTCCTCATCCAGACATGCTTCCATCCAGCTGAAACACAGAGTCAGTGGGCATCATTTAACCCAGGTGAAGGTTCAAGGTCCACGGGGCAGGGGAGGGCAGAAGGCCAGCAGCTTGGTGATGCCAAGCTTGGTACTTCAAACATCTTTAGATGGCAGCAGGAAGGGATGGGCAAACAGAAATATGAGGGGCTTTGCTCTCCTTAATCAAATGAGCGTAGGAAATGCAAAGAGTTAAGACAGTGAGGATCGGGGGAGAAAGAGGAAGAGATGAGGGTAGAGAGGGAGGGGCGAGGGATAGAAAGAGGGAAGGAAGCCAGAGAGAAAAACACACAGGGAAAGAGAGAGAGAAGTTGGAGGATGAGAGAGTACTGTCCATGAACTGACAGACAGTTTCTGTATCCCATCAAGAATTGTGTCAGAGAGAGAGAATTGCCAAAAGTGAAGATACGCTCAAATATTGAACAGAGCTGGAAGGTGTGAGTGTCATGATGTGGAAATGCGTTTGCTACCAAATAAACCTGTTGGACTTTAACCTGGTGTTGTTAGACTCCTTACGGTGTGAGTGTGACAGGGAGCTGAACAGAGAGGGGGACAGTACAAGATTGCGTGGAACGTTTCACAGTGAAGTCTAAAACTTTGGTTAGGCTGCTCTGAGAGTATTGCGTTTAATTCTGATTGCTACATTACAGGAAGGATGTGGAGGCTTTGGAGAGGGTGCAGAAGAGGTTTACCAGGATGCTGCCTGGATCAGAGAGTGTGAGCTATAAGGGGAGGCTGGACAGACTAGGGTTGTTTTCTCTGGAGCGGCGGAGGCTGAGGGGAGACCTGAGAGAAGTCTGTACAATTGTGAGAGGCAGAGATAGGGTTGGCAGGGAATCTTTTTCCCAGAGTTGAAATGTCTAATACTAGGGGGCGTGCAGTTGAAACGAGGGGAAGAAAATTCAAAGGAGATGTGAGGGGCAGGTTTTTATTTTAAACAGAGGGTGGTAAGTGTCTGGAACGCGCTGCCACGGATAGTGGTGGAGGCGGATACGATAGGAGTGTTTAAGGGGCTTTTAGATAAGCACATGTGTAGGTTAGAGGGATGAGCGGGTAAATATGTAGGGATATGGGGGTAGGGCCTGGGTGGGATTGTGGTCGGTGCAGACTCGATGGGCCGAATGGCCTCTTTCTGCACTGTAGGGTTTCTATGATTCTATGAATATGCGAGGAATAGAGGGACATGGAGCAAGGGCAGGCGGAAGGGATTAGTTTAATTTGGCGTCATGTTCAGCACAACATTGTGGGCCGAAGGGCCTGTTCCTGTGCTGTACGGTTCTGTGCTCTATGTTCTAACGAGAACATGAGGTGATCGGGAGTCCTTTTGTTACCATGGAAACAGTTCAGTGCCCAACATGGTGAGAGAATCAAAATGCAAGCCTTTTTTAGAATACGAAAGGCAGCATTTTTGAAATACTGAAAGCAAGATGTTCCGAAACACTCTGACCAGTACTGAACGGAGTGACACATATCGAGGTCATAGGTTAAATCTCTGGCCTCTCAGAGTGGGAATGAGCAAGAGAAGGGGAACGCACCCATCCCCGCAACTCCAGTGACACCCAGGCGGGAGTGCTATTGGATGGACCGTGACTTTATGGAGGATTGAGCCTGGCTGAGACATTTCCCCATGGTTAAATGTCCTCCATTCACATTTGAAGAGCTGCTGCCTGTGTTTGGAGGGACTCAGGGCAACTAACGCAAAACCCAAATACAGCCAACGCCTTTAGGGAGGGGAACATATATATATATATATATATATATATATAGGACATATAGAACAGTACAGGCCCTTCGGCCCTCGATGTTGTGCCGAGCTTTGTCCAAAACCAAGATCAAGCTATCCCACTCCCTATATCATTCTGGTGTGCTCCGTGTGCCTATCCAATAATCGCTTGAAATTTCCTAAAGTGAAGGGCGATGAGGAGGAGAAGACAGTGTGTATGTGTGTGTGTTTGTGTGTGCGTGCATGTCTGAACGTGTCAGTGTGCGCGTGTGTCTGTGCGTGTACGCATGTGTCTGTGTGTTTGTGTACGTGCACGCACGTGTGTCTGTGTGTACAAATGCATGTGCGCGCGCGCGTACGCATGTCTGTGTGTACGCATGTGTGTGTCTGTGTGTATTTGTGCGTGTGCGCACATTTGTGTACACAAATGCGTGTGTGTGCGTGTCTGTGTGTATTTGTGCGCGCGCGCGCACATTTGTGTACACAAATGCGTGTGTGTGTGTCTGTGTGTATTTGTGCGCGCGCGCACATTTGTGTACACAAATGCGTGTGTGTGTGTGTGTCTGTGTGTATTTGTGCGCGCGCGCACATTTGTGTACACAAATGCGTGTGTGTGTGTGTGTGTCTGTGTGTATTTGTGCGCGCACATTTGTGTACACAAATGCGTGTGTGTGTGTGCGTGTCTGTGTGTGCGTGTGTCATGCACACTGGCTGATCAGACAGGATTCCCAGTAGATGCTTCATTGCCATATTACAAGTTAATTAAGCTCATTAGTAACTCCAGTGCAAGCGTCAGTCATGCACAGTACGATAGGCCGACTCTCATGTGGGTTTTGCTCTAAACATATAAACTCGTTGTTTTGCTTCTTGGGATAGGACAAGGCCAGCATTTTGTTACTCATTCTGAGTTGCCCTGACGGTGATCAGCTGCCTTCCTGCACTGCTGCAGCTGGCAAAGTGAAGGTGCTGACCCTGACAAGCAGTTCCAGCACCTTCCTGAAGAAAAGGCGGCTGATGGCGCTCAGGTTTCCCTGGACTGTGAAAGGTTGTGTTGTGGGAATGAATCTCGAGGGAGTCTCGCTCTCCTATTTGCTGGCAGGTAACAAACGAAGCTTGGGAAGTGAGAACAGCAGAGTCTTCCACTTGTGTATTTTGTAAGATGTTGCACATAGTTCAGTCAGTCTTATTAAGGTCTTGGGTAAGTATTTATTAACTACCAGAGACTATATACACAGGCACAGTGAAGGTCTAAGCTAGGAGTGGTCTCCATGCTTGCTTCTACACACAGCTCTGCCCAACACCACACTGACCCGGAGGGAGGTGCGGGTCATGTGGCCTCTTACTTACATCACCGGGTGGGTGGGACAGTACTCAGTTCCACATTAACCCTATAGGTGCCAAACCCTTATACAATACTGTTCATTCTCAGTGCAGAGACACGAGGGCTGGGATTTTACCGGCGGGGCGGGGCGGGGCAGGCCAGGCTCGCAGAACGGAATTCTCCATTGGCCTTGGTGGGATTTTACGAGCCTCGCCCGAGTGAGGTCATAAAATCCCAGCCTCGGAACGGGATTTATCGGCTGTGCTTGCCCCAGGCCAGAAATTCCCGTCCGAGGTGAATGGACCTCTGCGTGGTCTGCCCCCGCCCGCCATGATTCCCGTGACAGGTGGGACAGGAAAGTTCCACCCCGGGGCCTTTCCAAGATGATCCATTGCAGTCTGACAAAGTGCTGGAAACACACAGCAGGTCAGTGCGCATTTGAAAAGGGGAAATAAAAGGAGGCTAACACCTTTTGGGTGGCACGGTGGCACAGTGGGTTAGCACTGCTACCTCACAGCTCCAGGGACATGAGTTCGATTCCCGGCTTGGGTCACTGCCTGTGCGGAGTCTGCATGTTCTCCCCATGTCTGCGTGGGTTTCCTCCGGGTGCTCCGGTTTCCTCTGAAAGACGTGCTGGTTAGATACATTGGCCGTGCTAAATTCTCCCTCAGTGTACCCGAACAGGCGCCAGAGTGTGGCGACTAGGGGATTTTCACAGCGACTTCATTGCAGTGTTAAGGTAAGCCTACTTGTAACTAATAAATAAACTTTAACTTTTCTCTCCCTCTCTCACCTCCTTTAAGATGCTCCTTAAACCTATACCCTTGCCCCTGTTTCTAATATCTCCTCCCAAGAGATACACAGCATGTCAGTCAGTCTCTGAAAGGCACTGTAAGTAGTCTCAGAACACCAGGTTAAAGTCCAACATGTTTATTTGGTAGCACGAGCTTTTGGAGCACTGAGTGAGTGAGTGACTCACCTGATGAAGGAGCAGCGCTCTGAAAGCTCGTGCTACCAAATAAACTTGTTCGACTTTAACCTGGTGTTGTGAGACTTACTGTGCCCACCCCAGTCCAACGCCGGCATCTCCACATCAAGTCTCTGAAAGAGGAGAAACGGGCGTTGAAGACTTTGCTAAAACTGGTCTCCATGTGAAACATGATCCAGAGGCCCCGAGGCCTGTTGCGTATTTGCAGCAATTCAATCCTCTCGAGGTGTTTGGTACAGGTGCTATTCTCACTCCCAAAATATAATCACCGCCAGTAAAAGAGCCGCTTTCCTCTGCTGTTAACAAACTGCCACAAAATCAGGAAAGTGCAGATAGTCACAGGGACAGAAAACAACCCACCTTCCCCCTGACAAATCCGCACGAGTGAGAACTCGGTCTGAGCACAGGGAGTGGTTTGATAACAAGCTGCTCTCTGTCTCTCTGTTCAGAGTCAACAGCAGCAGAACCAGTCTGACAACACACCCGGTCACACCAATCACTCTTCACTGCACTGGAACCACACAGCTTCCCAGTGGCTTTATCCAGCCTGTACACACAGAGAGAGCACAGCAACCAACCAACACCACCCCCCCCCCCACACCCCCCAGCTCACATCATAGCTTCCCAGCTACAGGGGTGCGGTGGTTGGGGGGGGCAATGGAAGAAAGGGGGCCTTTGAGCTCTGACGAAGGGTCTTCCAGCCTCGAAACGTTAGCTCTATTCTCTCTCTCCACAGATGCTGTCAGACCTGCTGAAATCATAGATCATAGAATCCCTACAATATAGAATGGGCCCATTCGGCCCATCGGGGTGGCACGGTGGCACAGTGGTTAGCACTGCTGCTTCACAGCTCCAGGAGACCCGGGTTCGATTCCCGGCTTGGGTCACTGTCTGTGTGGAGTTTGCACATTCTCCTCGTGTCTGCGTGGGTTTCCTCCGGGTGCTCCGGTTTCCTCCCACAGTCCAAAGATGTGCGGGTTAGGTTGATTGGCCGTGCTAAAATTGCCCTTTAGTGTCCTGGGATGTGTAGGTTAGAGGGATTAGCGGGTAAAATATGTAGGGATATGGGGTTAGGGCCTGGGTGGGATTGTGGTCGGTGCAGACTCGATGGGCCGAATGGCCTCTTTCTGTACTGTAGGGTTTCTATGATTTCTATGAGTCTGCACTGACCACAATCCCACCCAGGCCCTATCCCCATAACCCCACCCATTTACCCTGCTAATCCCCCTGACACTAAGGGGCACAGTAAGAAATCTCACATCACCTGGTTAAAGTCCAACAGGTTTATTTGGTATCATGAGCTATCGGAGCGCTGCTCCTTCCTCAGGTGAGTGGAGAGTTGGGTTCACAAACAGGGCGTATATATAGACACAAACTCAATTGCAAGATAATGGTTGGAATGCGAGTCTTATCAGGTAATCAAGTCTTTACAGGTGCAGACAATGTGAGTGGAGAGAGGGTTAAGCACAGGTTAAAGAGGTGTGTATTGTCTCCAGCCAGGACAGTTAGTGAGAGTTTGCAAGCCCAGGCAAGTCATGGGGGTTACAGATAGTGTGACATGAACCCAAGATCCCGGTTGAGGCCGTCCTCATGTGTGTGGAAACCAAAAGAGAAAATGCTGGAAAATCTCAGCGGGTCTGGCAGCATCTGTAAGGAGAGAAAGGAGCTGACGTTTCGAGTCCAGACAACCCTTTGTCAAAGCTGCTGGTTAGGGTGCATTGACCCGAACAGGCGCCAGAGTGTGGGGACTAGGGGAATTTCATAGTAACTTCACTGCAGTGTTAACGTAAGCTTATTGTGACTAATAGATAAAACTTTACTTTACTTTAAGCCTATTTGTGACACTAATTTAAAAAATTTGTAAACAGGAAGGTATTTTTGATTTGTTTCCTGTTTCTAAGCAGTGGTGCATATCTCAACCTCTTGGTTTTGGTACGATCCAATTTTCGCTTCGGAACCTCACAGCAAACTCGAGATAGGATGATCTCGAAGGGTTAGTTTATTTGCACAGGATATGGGTGCCATAGCAGCACGAGTGTCCATGGTGGTGGTTGAGGGGCGGAGGGGGGTGGGGGGGGTGTCCCTCTGCAAGAGAGTGCGTGCCTGCTGATGTCAGGTGGGAATTGGATCAGATGTGCTGCCTTTATGGTGGAATAGCTGGTAAAACTCTCAGTCTGTGAGGGTGGGTGGGACACCTGTTCCAACTAACATCCAGCAGCAGCCAGGATCCCCAGGGCTCCTGGGGGAGGTGAATAAATCATTGCATGCGTCAGGATCTTAATGGTTCAAGCTTGGCGTCAGGAATTAGCAAGGTCACTAGGTCACGTTGGAGAGACGATAAATTCTGCCTCTGATGCTGAATTGTAGATGCACAGCAGTGTGAAACTTGTGGTTACTTTACAGGAGCAGGCCTTTCAATCGGGCGGGGACTGAGGTTCCTGCGGGGGTGAAACTGCCAGAAATGATTCTGTGAGCAGTCAGGAAGTTTCGGGTTTGAGCCAACCCGCACGCAGCTCGGCAGCTCCCAGATGTCAACGGCAGGGAAACGTTTCAGTTATTTAAAAAATTGATCTCGGCGGCAACTTTGCAGAGGCCTCGTTCAGCGAACAAACACCGAGGAGGTGATGACAATCTTTCACAAGCTTTGCTAGATTTTCACAGACACATCTTTGTCTATCTGAAACAAGAACAAGGTTCCAGGGAGTGTCACTAGTGATCTATCAAGATTAACAAAAAGCTTCACCTGGACGTATTGAGATTTACCGGAGAAAAAGAACTTGCATTTATATAGCACCTTTCGTAACCTCAGGACGTCAAGTGCTTTACAGCCCAAATAAATACTTTCCCGAAGTGCAATCATTGTCGTTAATATAGGAAATGTGGCAGCACACAGCAAAGCACACTCGCCTCTAACTCAGAAGGCTGTGAGTAAAAGTCTCGCACTGGAGACTTGAGTGAACAGGGTAGATGCAGGGAGGATGTTCCCGATGGTGGGGGGAGTCCAGAATCAAGGGTCACAGTCTGACGATACAGGGTAGACCATTTAGCCCAGAGATGAGGAAACATTTCTTCACTCAGAGTGGTGGTTTGCACAGTAACTTCATTGCAGTGTTAATGTAAGCCTACTGTGACTAATAAGTAATAAAACAAGAGGCTGTGGAATTCATTACCACAGGAAGTAGTTGATGCCAAAACACTGAATGTATTTCACACAGAGTTTTTCACAGAGGGTGGTGGGCGAGTGGAATCGGCTGCCGTCAGTGGTGGTGGAGGCGAACTCAATAGGGTCTTTTAAGAGACTCCTGGATGAGTACATGGGACTTAATAGGATGGCGGGTTATAGGTAGGCCTAAAAGGTAGGGATATGTTCGGCAGAACTTGTGGGGCCGAAGGGCCTGTTTTGTGCTGTAGTTTTTCTATGTTTCTATGTATTCAAGAGGCGGCTGGATATAGCACTTGGGGCGAATGGGATCAAAGGTTATGGGGGGAAAGCAGGATTAGGCTATTGAGTTGGACGATCAGCCATGATTATGATGAATGGCGGAGCAGCCTCGAAGGGCCGAATGGCCTCCTCCAGCTCCTATCTTCTATGTTTCTATGTAAGATCTAGGCTATCAGTGTCCAGATCACCAACAACCTGTCCTGGTCCCCCCATGCCGACACTATAGTTAAGAAAGCCCACCAACGCCTCTACTTTCTCAGGGAGGAAATTAGACGGGTAAATTGGAAGGAGGCATTCTTGGGGAAAAGTACCGAAGGAAAGTGGAGGATTTTCAAGGAATGTTTGTCTGGAGCTCTGCATGACAACGTTCCGATGAGACAGGGGGGTGTTGGTAGGGTACGGGAACCGTGGTGCACGAAGGTTGTGATGAACCTGGTAAATAAGAAAAGAGAGGCGTACAGAAGGTTCAGAGAGCTAGGAGGTGTTAAGGATTTAGAGGAGTATACGCGATGTAGGAAGGAGCTTAAGAAGGAAATTAGGAGAGCGAGAAGGGGTCATGAGAAGACCTTGGCGGGTAAGATTAAGGAGAATCCCAAGGCTTTCTACAAATATGTCAAGAGTAAAAGGATGAGATGTGAAGGCATAGGACCCTTAAAAGGTGAAGGGGGAAAAGTTTGTGCGGAACCGTTAGAAATGGCGGAGGTGCTTAATGAATACTTTACCTCGGTATTCACGGTGGAAAGGGATCTGGGTGGTTGTACTGCTGGATTGCGGAGGACAGAAAGGATCGAGCATGTGGACATAAAGAAAGAGGATGTGTTGGAACTATTGAATGGCATCAAGGTTGGTAAGTCGCCGGGAACGGATGGGATGTACCCCAGGTTACTGTGGGAGGCGAGGGAGGAGATTGCGGAGCCTTTGGCGATGATCTTTGCATCGTCGATGGAGACGGGAGAGGTTCCGGAGGATTGGAGGATTGCGGATGTGGTCCCTATATTCAAGAAAGGGAACAGGGACAGCCCGGGAAATTACCGACCGGTGAGTCTAACCTCAGTGGTTGGTAAGTTGATGGAGAGGATCCTGAGAGACAGGATTTATGATCATCTAGAGAAGTTTAGTATGATCAAAAGTAGTCAGCACGGCTTTGTCAGGGGCAGGTCGTGCCTTACGAGCCTGGTTGAGTTCTTTGAAAATGTGACCAAGCACATTGACGAAGGAAGAGCGGTGGATGTGGTCTATATGGACTTCAGCAAAGCGTTCGATAAGGTCCCCCATGCAAGACTTCTTGAGAAAGTGAGAGGGCATGGGATCCAAGGGGCTGTTGCCTTGTGGATCCAGAACTGGCTTGCCTGCAGAAGGCAGAGAGTGGCTGTGGAGGGGTCTTTCTCTGCGTGGAGGTCAGTGACCAGTGGAGTGCCCCAGGGATCTGTTCTGGGACCCTTGCTGTTTGTCATTTTCATAAATGACCTGGATGAGGAAGTGGAGGGATGGGTTGGTAAGTTTGCTGACGACACCAAGGTAGGTGGTGTTGTGGATAGTTTGGAGGGATGTCAGAAGTTGCAGCGAGACATAGATAGAATGCAAGACTGGGCGGAGAAGTGGCAGATGGACTTCAACCCGGA
>NW_027591555.1:0-30000 GCF_964213995.1 Mustelus asterias | reverse complement strand
TGACACTAAGGGGCAATTTAGCATGGCCAATCCACCTAACCCGCACATCTTTGGACTGTGGGAGGAGCACCCGGAGGAAACCCACGCAGACACGGGGAGAACGTGCAGGTTCCACACAGACAGTGACCCGAGCCGGGAATCGAACCTGGGTCCCTGGCGCTGTGAGGCAGCAGCGCTAACCACTGTGCTGGCCCGGTGTTAACTCTCGCTCGGATCCTGGTTCCCCACATTGGGTATAAAACCATCTCGGCGAAGCTTTTGTACCGTGTTATCAGACAAGTTAGGAAGCTAAAGATGGCTCAAGGGACACAGCAGAGTGACGGATTCAGCCGCTCGAGGGGAGGTGAAATGTTCTCCAGGAATTTTCTCTGCTTCAAAAGGAAGCTGAGAGTTTCCTGAGGAGGTTCAGCTTTATGTGTCACGTTAGACGTTGCAGATTAAAGACAGCCATCGGAAGTGAGAAACCTGTTTGTATAGGCAGAGGGTCAACAATTCTAGACCCCGGGAAGCAATATACAGTCTGTCATTCCGGAACAATCTAATAAACCAGGCACGCCAGCAGAATGGCAGTCTTTGGATCCAAACTCTCCTCAACCAGGGCATCTCTTTAGAATAAGACTTTGGTGTTTGAGTGCGTAGTGTGAAAGGGCAAGGCTGCAGGGTTCAATATTATTCTGATTAAGCTGCAGCTTAACCTAGATTCACACTCCCAATGCAGGACTGGGGGAGTGCCGCACAGTCAGAGGGGCAGCGCCGAGGGAGTGCCGCACTGTCAGAGGGTCAGTGCTGAGGGAGTGCCGCACTGTCAGAGGGTCAGTGCTGAGGGAGTGCCGCACTGTCAGAGGGTCAGTGCTGAGGGAGTGCCGCACTGTCAGAGGGTCAGTGCTGAGGGAGTGCCGCACTGTCAGAGGGTCAGTGCTGAGGGAGTGCCGCACTGTCAGAGGGTCAGTGCTGAGGGAGTGCCGCACTGTCAGAGGGTCAGTACTGAGGGAGTGCCGCACTGTCAGAGGGTCAGTACTGAGGGAGTGCCGCACTGTCAGAGGGTCAGTACTGAGGGAGTGCCGCACTGTCAGAGGGTCAGTACTGAGGGAGTGCCGCACTGTCAGAGAGTCAGTGCTGAGGGAGTGCTGCACTGTCAGAGGATCAGTACTGAGGGAGTGCCGCACTGTCAGAGGGTCAGTACTGAGGGAGTGACGCACTGTCAGAGGGTCAGTACTGAGGGAGTGCCGCACTGTCAGAGGGTCAGTACTGAGGGAGTGCCGCACTGTCAGAGGGTCAGTACTGAGGGAGTGCCGCACTGTCAGAGGGTCAGTACTGAGGGAGTGCCGCACTGTCAGAGAGTCAGTGCTGAGGGAGTGACGCACTGTCAGAGAGTCAGTGCTGAGGGAGTGCTGCACTGTCAGAGGATCAGTACTGAGGGAGTGCCGCACTGTCAGAGGGTCAGTACTGAGGGAGTGCCGCACTGTCAGAGGGTCAGTGCTGAGGGAGTGCCGCACTGTCAGAGGGTCAGTGCTGAGGGAGTGCCGCACAGTCAGAGGGTCAGCACCGAGGGAGCGCCGCACTGTCAGAGGGGCAGCGCTGAGGGAGCGCCGCACTGACAGAGGGTCAGTACTGAGGGAGTGCCGCACTGACAGAGGGTCAGTACTGAGGGAGTGCCGCACTGACAGAGGGGCAGTACTGAGGGAGTGCCGCACTGACAGAGGGTCAGTACTGAGGGAGTGCCGCACTGACAGAGGGGCAGCGCCGAGGGAGTGCCGCACAGTCAGAGGGTCAGTACTGAGGGAGTGCCGCACTGTCAGAGGGTCAGTACTGAGGGAGTGCCGCACTGTCAGAGGGTCAGTACTGAGGGAGTGCCGCACTGACAGAGGGGCAGTACTGAGGGAGTGCCGCACTGACAGAGGGGCAGCGCCGAGGGAGTGCCGCACAGTCAGAGGGTCAGTACTGAGGGAGTGCCGCACTGACAGAGGGGCAGCGCCGAGGGAGTGCCGCACTGTCAGAGGGTCAGTGCTGAGGGAGTGCCGCAGGGTCAGTGCTGAGGGAGTGCCGCACAGTCAGAGGGTCAGTGCTGAGGGAGTGCCGCACTGACAGAGGGGCAGCGCCAAGGGAGCACATGCTGCCGGGGGGGGGGGGGGGGGGGGGGGTGGGTGTGTGGACAGCGCCAAGGGAGCGCCGTTCTGTCAGGAAGGCAGCGCTGAGGGAGTGCCGCACTGTCAGGAAGGCAGCGCTGAGGGAGTGCCGCACTGTCAGGAAGGCAGCGCTGAGGGAGTGCCGCACTGTCAGGAAGGCAGCGCTGAGGGAGTGCCGCACTGTCAGGAAGGCAGCGCTGAGGGAGTGCCGCACTGTCAGGAAGGCAGCGCTGAGGGAGCGCTGCTCCGCCGGGGTGGGGCAGGTTGCACTGCCGGGGGCGGAGGTGAGGTGGATTTTTATTGGATAAGGATATTGAGGGTTACAGAACCAAAATAGGGTTTGCAAAAACAGGCATGATATAATTAAAAACCAGATCCGACCTGAGAGACGCACACAGCCTCCAACTATTGCTGTGTTCCAATATCTATCCCCCAAACAAGCCAATAATATCCAGTTTTTTATCTCTTCATTTTTTGGAAGTTTGCTTTATATTGTACAGAATACAGTCAGTCGCATAATTGTTATCAGCCTGGTGTCCGGAATGCGAGCTCGAATCCCATCACAGCAGCTGGGAATATGAGTTCAGTGAAGGAAATCTGATGTAACCGGAGTGTCCAGTCGACAGGAAGCGGACAGATTGATGCAAAAGCCCATCTGGTTCACAAATGCTCTTTCGAGAAGGAAATCCGCTCTCTTTATTTGGTCTGGCCTACACGCCACTCCAGATGCACGGCAACGTGTTTGGCTTTTAACCGCTCCCCAAAGTGACTGAGTAAGCTCAGTTACCCCCCAGTCGTTATGCTTGCAGTGTAACCTCGGGGAGGGGCAATAAGTGACAGACAATAGCAACATCTATACCCAGTGAATCAATAAGAAAAAAGTTATTCGCTGGGTGTACGGCACTGTGGAATGTCCTGAAGTTATGAAAGACGCTGTATAAATCTCTGTTTAAGATATTTAGTTGAAATGGGTGTTAAATAGACTCCAAAACGCACCCAGTGCTCTGCCCATGTGGAAAGTTTTCACACACACTCTTGGGTTGCCCAGACTATGAACAGATAGAATCCCTACAGTACAGGAAGAGGCCATTCGGCCCATCAAGTCTGTACCAACCACAATCCCACCCAGGCCCCATTCCCGTAACCCCACACATTTGCCCTGCTAATCCCCCTGAAACTAAGGGGCAATTTAGCACGGCCAATCCACCTAACCCGCACATCTTTCGGACTGTGGGAGGAAACCGGAGCACCCGGAGTAAACCCACGCAGACACGGGGAGAACGTGCAGACTCCACACAGACAGTGACCCGAGGCTGGAATTGAACCTGGGTCCCTGACGCTGTGAGGCAGCAGCGCTAACCCACTGTGCCACCATCCCACCCTACAAAGCTCAATGATCCCATCTGCCCTTGAACTGATAGCCTACAGCCCCGAGTGCTCAGTGATCGACGTCACTCAGTCACACTGGATGGCGGAGAGCACTAGAGGAGGGAAATCATTGGCTAGCAGGGAGTCTCAGCCTGCTGGATGGCGGGAAACTGGGCAAATGCAGCATGGCAGCCTTGCCTTTTACAGGGGAATGGGGGTGGAGGGGATCAAAGTGGTGAAGGGGTGCAGGCCTGATGGACTTAATGACTGAAAGGGGTGGGAGTGTGAGGAGAGTGACTGTGATTGGGAGGTACAAGGTGGAAGTTTAAGGGCTGAGTGGGGGTGTGGTGGGGAGTGTCTGGGGGTGGGGAGTGTCTGGGGGTGGGGAGTGTCTGGGGGTGGGGAGTGTCTGGGGGTGGGGAGTGTCTGGGGGTGGGGAGTGTCTGGGGGTGGGGAGTGTCTGGGGGTGGGGAGTGTCTGGGGGTGGGGACCCGGGTTCAAATGCCGCCACAGCAGATGGTGGAATTCAATAAAAAATATCTGGAATTAAGAATCTACTGATGACCATGAAACCATTGTCGATTGTTGGAAGAACCCATCTGGGTCACTAATGTCCTTTAGGGAAGGAAATCTGCCGTCCTTACCCGGTCTGACCTACATGTGACTCCAGAGCCACAGCAATGTGGTTGACTCTCAACTGCCCTCGGGCAACTAGGGATGGGCAATAAATGCTGTAAGAAGTCTCACAACACCAGGTTAAAGTCCAACAGGTTTATTTGGTAGCAAATACCAATGGGGAGTGTCTGGGGGTGGGGAGTGTCTGGGGGTATTGGTATTTGCTACCAAATAAACCTGTTGGACTTTAACCTGGTGTTGTGAGACTTCTTACCGTGTTTACCCCAGTCCAACGCCGGCATCTCCACATAATAAATGCTGGCCAGCCAGCGACGCCCATGTCCCAGGAATGAACTAAAAAAACATGGGGTTGGGGAGAAGGGAATGTGTTGGGGTAGAGAGCACTCTTCCTGATCCAGGAGGAGTTCAGAGATGGGCAGGATTTGAAAGCTCAGCTGGACCTCTGCTGCTGAGTTGCTGCTGCCAGGTATGTGGCAGTGTGAAGTCCCCAGAACCCCCTCGCTGAGATCCAGCTCGGAGCACTGGTCTCATCACTGGGCCCTGACATCTGAACTTGCAGTGGGTCTCCTGCTAGTTTCCAATGGGAACTTTATCCAGGGCTTGAACGGTCATCAAAGACAAACAAAGAACAGTACAGCACAGGAACAGGCCCTTCGGCCCTCCAAGCCTGCGCCGATCATGATGCCTGCCTAAACTAAAACCGTATCCTTCCATTCCCATCCTATTCATGTTGCCCCTTAAATGCCGCTATCGTACCTGCTCCCATCACCACCCCGGGCAGCGCGTTCCAGACATTCACCACCCTCTGTGTAAAACACTTGCCTCACACATCTCCTTTAAATATTTCCCCACGCACCTTAAACCTATGTCCCCTAGTACTTGACTTTTCTACCCTAGGAAAGAGCATCTGACTATCCACTCTGTCCATGCCACTCATAATCTTGTAGACCTCTATCAGATGGTCATCATTAATAATGCACTGAGGGGAATGTGTTGGCTTGGAGGTTTGAATCTTTGACTGGCACTGCCTGTCCGTGGCCGGGGGTTGAGGCTACAATTGAAGATGTTTAGGTCGTGAGGTCTTACTGTCAGTTTACATCCCAAACTCCGGATGTGTCCTGTGATCTCCTTATGATCCTGCCCGTGGGCAGATGATGAAGTAGGACATAACAAAGAACAAAGAACAATACAGCACAGGAAACAGGCCCTTCGGCCCTCCAAGCCTGTGCCGCTCCTTGGTCCAACTAGACCAATCGTTTGTATCCCTCCATTCCCAGGCTGCTCATGTGACTATCCAGGTAAGTCTTAAACGATGTCAGCGTGCCTGCCTCCACCACCCTACTTGGCAGCGCATTCCAGGCCCCCACCACCCTCTGTGTAAAAAACGTCCCTCTGATGTCTGAGTTATACTTCGCCCCTCTCAGCTTGAGCCCGTGACCCCTCGTGATCGTCACCTCCGACCTGGGAAAAAGCTTCCCACTGTTCACCCTATCTATACCCTTCATAATCTTGTATACCTCTATTAGATCTCCCCTCATTCTCCGTCTTTCCAAGGAGAACAATCCCAGTCTACCCAATCTCTCCTCATAGCTAAGACCCTCCATACCAGGCAACATCCTGGTAAACCTTCTCTGCACTCTCTCCAATGCCTTCACGTCCTTCTGGTAGTGCGGCGACCAGAACTGGACGCAGTACTCCAAATGTGGCCTAACCAGCGTTCTATACAGCTGCATCATCAGACTCCAGCTTTGATACTCTATACCCCGTCCTATAAAGGCAAGCATACCATATGCCTTCTTCACCACCTTCTCCACCTGTGTTGCCACTTTCAAGGATTTGTGGACTTGCACACCTAGGTCCCTCTGTGTTTCTATACTCCTGATGACTCTGCCATTTATTGTATAACTCCTCCCTACATTATTTCTTCCAAAATGCATCACTTCGCATTTATCCGGATTAAATTCCATCTGCCACCTCTCCGCCCAATTTTCCAGCCTATCTATATCCTGCTGTATTGCCCGACAATGCTCTTCGCTATCCGCAATTCCAGCCATCTTTGTGTCATCCGCAAACTTGCTGATTACACCAGTTACACCTTCTTCCAAATCATTGCCTGGGCGCCACCTGTTTGAACACGGCACCTATCCAATTATTCCCCAGCACAGTTCCCTGGTTCTCATAGTCAGCAAGAAGTTTAACAACACCAGGTTAAAGTCCAACAGGTTTATTTGGTAGCAAAAGCCACACAAGCTTTCGAGGCTCTAAGCCCCTTCTTAGTACTCACCTGAAGAAGGGGCTTAGAGCCTCGAAAGCTTGTGTGGCTTTTGCTACCAAATAAACCTGTTGGACTTTAACCTGGTGTTGTTAAACTTCTTACTGTGTTTACCCCAGTCCAACGCCGGCATCTCCACATCATAGTCAGCAACAGGGAGGTTCCCCAGCTGCTCAGGATCCACCCACACTCCATGTGATTCGTAAACCACCACCAAAGCTGTAAATATCAGACAGTGAAATCTCACACCGCTCTGTGATAGGCAACAACCCGCATTTATATAGCGCCTTTAACACAGTCAAACAGCTCGAGGAGCTTCACAGGAATGATTATCAAAGGCAATTTGACACTGAGCTGCCTGTGATATCAGGACAGGTGACCGAAAGCTTGATCCGGGAGGTCAGTGTTAAGGGGCCTCTTAAAAGGAGAGAGGCGGAGAGAGAGCTTCGGATCCAGGCACCTGAAGGTACAGGTGGAGTGATTTAAATCAAGGATGGGCAAGAGAAGAGAATTGGAGGAATGTAGAGATGAAGGATTCTGGGGCTGGAGGAGATCACAGAGATAGGGAGGGATGTAGCGGGCTGGAGTTGGTTACGGAGATAGGGAGGGTTATAGGGGCTGGAGGAGGTTACGGAGATAGGGAGGGTAAAAGGGGGCTGGAGTTGGTTACGGAGATAGGGAGGGTTGTAGGGGGCTGGAGGAGGCTACGGAGATAGGGAGGGTTGTAGGGGTTGGCGGAGGTTACAGAGATAGGGAGGGTTGTAGGAGGTTACGGAGATAGGGAGGGTGTTAGGGAGCTGGAGGAGGTTACGGAGATAGGGAGGGTTATGGGGGGCTGGAGTTGGTTACGGAGATAGGGAGGGTTGTAGGGGGCTGGAGGAGGTTACGGAGATAGGGAGGGTTGTAGGGAACTGGAGGAGGTTAAGGAGATAGGGAGGGTTGTAGGGGTTGGTGGAGGTTACAGAGATAGGGAGGGTTGTAGGGGCTGGAGGAGGTTACAGAGATAGGAAGGGGTGTAGGGGTTGGATGAGGTTACTGAGATAGGGAGGGGTAGGGCTTGGAGGAGGTACAGAGATAGGGAGAGATGTAGGGTTTGGAGGAGGTTACAGAGATAGGGAGGGGGTGTAGGGGTTGGAGGAGGTTACAGATAGGGAGGATTGTGGAGGTTGGAGGTTACAGAGATAGGGAGGGGTGTAGGGGTTGGAGGTTACAGAGATAGGGAGGGGGTGTAGGGGTTGGAGGAGGTTACAGAGATAGGGAGGATTGCAGGGATTGGAGGTTACAGAGATAGGGAGGTGTTGTCGGGGTTAAGAACAAAGAACAAAAGAACAGTACAGCACAGGAAACAGGCCCTTCGGCCCTCCAAGCCTGTGCCGCTCATTGGTCCAACTAGACCATTCATTTGAATCCCTCCATTCCCAGACTGCTCATGTGACTATCCAGGTTGGAGGAGGTTACAGAGATAGGGAGGGTTATAGGGGCTGGAGGAGGTTACGGAGATAGGGAGGGTTGTAGGGAGCTGGAGGAGGTTACGGAGATAGGGAGGGGTGTAGGGGTTGGATGAGGTTACTGAGATAGGGAGGGGTAGGGTTTGGAGGAGGTACAGAGATAGGGAGGGGTGTAGGGGCTGGAGGAGCTTACACAGATAGGGAGGGTTGTGGGGGTTGGAGGTTACAGAGATAGGGAGGGGTGGAGGGGTTGGAGGTTACAGAGATAGGGAGGGTTGTAGGGGTTGGAGGTTACAGAGATAGGGAGGGGTGTAGGGGTTGGAGGAGGTTACAGAGATAGGGAGGGAGTGTAGGGGTTGGAGGAGGTTACAGAGATAGGGAGGGTTGTAGGGGTTGGAGGAGGTTACAGAGATAGGGAGGATTGCAGGGATTGGAGGTTACAGAGATAGGGAGGTGTTGTAGGGGTTAAGAACAAAGAACAAAAGAACAGTACAGCACAGGAAACAGGCCCTTCGTCCCTCCAAGCCTGTGCCGCTCTTTGGTCCAACTCGACCATTCGTTTGTATCCCTCCATTCCCAGACTGCTCATGTGACTATCCAGGTTGGAGGAGGTTACAGAGATAGGGAGGGTTGTAGGGGTTGGAGGAGGTTACAGAGATAGGAAGGGTTGTCGGGGTTGGAGGTTACAGAGATAGGGAGGGGTGTAGGGGTTGGAGGTTACAGAGATAGGGAGGGGTGTAGGGGTTGGAGGTTACAGAGATAGGTTGGGAGTGTAGGGGTTGGAGGAGGTTACAGAGATAGGAAGGGTTGTCGGGGTTGGAGGTTACAGAGATAGGGAGGGGTGTAGGGGTTGGAGGTTACAGAGATAGGGAGGGGTGTAGGGGTTGGAGGAGGTTACAGAGATAGGAAGGGTTGTCGGGGTTGGAGGTTACAGAGATAGGGAGGGAGTGTAGGGGTTGGAGGAGGTTACAGAGATAGGGAGGGGTGTAGGGGCTGGAGGAGGTTACAGAGATAGGGAGGGGTGTAGGGGTTGAAGGAGGTTACAGAGATAGGGAGGGGTGTCGGGGTTGGAGGAGGTTACAGAGGTAGGGAGGGAGTGTAGGGGTTGGAGGAAGTTACAGAGGTAGGGAGGGGTGTAGGGGCTGGAGGAGGTTACAGAGATAGGGAGGGGTGTCGGGGTTGGAGGAGGTTACAGAGATAGGGAGGGGAGAGCCAATGGAAGTGTTTGACAAGAAGAATGAGAATTCCAACTTCATTTATAATTAAACAATTAAACAAAATTAAATCTTTCAGCAGCTGCTCATTGTGCTGCCGATGGTTGGATTCTCCAGGCTGACAGCTGGGCTGGCCCTCCCTTCAGATCCCCACAGACTCCTGAAAGCTCCCAGCTCATATACAACATTTCAGAATCCGTTTCATAATCGCATTTCCCTTCTCAGGAGGAGGGATTTCCTCACTTGCTGCCCAATGGTGCTTTTGCTAAATAAGCAACCACTTCCTTTTAATCTTCCACAGAGCGAGCGTCTCTCCTCCTTGTTCCAGTTTAACAAACAGCTGTCTCTACTCAACCATTGAATCAATACAGTGCGGAAGCAGGCCATTCAGCCCATCGAGTCTGCACCGACAGCCCCCGCCCCCCCCGCCACACCTCCCCCTTCTCCACCCCACAAGCCAACCCTGTAGCCCCGCAAATTTAACATGGCCAATCCACCGAACCTACACATCTTTAAACACCAAGGGGCAATTCGGCATCCCAACTTTCTGCAATTCTTGTCCTTCCACGGATCTAACCGCCCTGCGTTACCCTGGGGGCCAGCAAGATGAGGGGGGTGGGGAAGAGAGTAAGAGAGAGAGACACACACACATAAACAGAGTGAGAGAGGGAGAGCGAGAGAGAGAGAGAATGGGGAAAATAAATCAATTCTGTGGCATGAACTAAACTGTTTGCCACGGGACACAGCCTCAGAGGTCGAGATATTCTTGGCCAGTTTCAGGAACACTCACTGGAAAGGAACGCTGCTCGAGCAGAATGGAACTAACTGCTCCAATAAATATGGTTCTTTGTCCAAAATAAAAGACTCTCACACTGTTATGGAATTGAAATAGAAATCTCTGTGCGAGATATTGGGTTTATTTTGTTGAATGGAAATCCAGTTCAGAGCTCCAGCAGACGTACAGGAACAGCGTCAGGGAGGCAGCAAGTGGGGACACTTGGATTTTTAACACCTTCCCCTGCATCAACCCCTCGCAGAGTTTAAAGTAAAGTTTATTTCTTAGCCTTACTTAACACTGCAATGAAGTAACTGTAAAAATGCCCTAGTCGCCACACTCCGGCGCCTGTTCGGGTTCACTGAGCAAGAATTTAGCACGGCCAATGCACCCTAACCAGCACGTCTTTCGGACTGTGGGAGGAAAGGATAGTAAGAAGTTTAACAACACCAGGTTCAAGTCCAACAGGTTTATTTGGTAGCAAAAGCCACAAGCTTTCGGAGCCTTAAGCCCATTCCTCAGGTGAGTGGGAATTCTGTTCACAAACAGGGCATATAAAGACACAAACTCAATTTACAGAATAATGGTTGGAATGCGAATACTTACAGCTAATCAAGTCTTTAAGATACAAACAATGTGAGTGGAGAGAACATCAAGACAGGCTAAACAGATGTGTATTGTCTCCACACAGGACAGCCAGTGAGACTCTGCAGGTCCAGGCAAGCTGTGGGGATTACAGATAGTGTGACATGAACCCAATATCCCGGTTGAGGCCGTCCTCATGTGTGCGGAACTTGGCTATCAGTTTCTGCTCAGCGACTCTGCGCCATCATGTGTCATGAAGGCCGCCTTGGAGAACGCTTACCCGAATATCAGAGGCCGAATGCCCGTGCCCGTGGCCAGGTACACAGTACATACTCTTGCAACTCGGCCAACGTTGTCTACCTGATACGCTGCAGGAAAGGATGTCCCGCGGCATGGTACATTGGGGAAACCATGCAGACGCTGTGACAACAGATGAATGAACACCACTCGACAATCAACAGGCAAGACTGTTCTCTTCCTGTTGGAGAGCACCTCAGCGGTCACGGGCATTCGGCCTCTGATATTCGGGTAAGCGTTCTCCAAGGTGGCCTTCACGACACACGACGGCGCAGAGTCGCTGAGCAGAAACTGATAGCTAAGTTCCGCACACACGAGGACGGCCTCAACTGGGATATTGGATTCATGTCACATTATCTAGAATCCCCACAGCTTGCCTGGACCTGCAGAGTCTCACTGGCTGTCCTGTCTGGAGACAATACACATCTCTTTAGCCTGTCTTGATGCTCTCTCCACTCACATTGTTTGTATCTTAAAGACTTGATTAGTTGTAAGTATTCACATTCCAACCATTATTCTGTAAATTGAGTTTGTGTCTTTATATGCCCTGTTTGTGAACAGAATTCCCACTCACCTGAAGAAGGGGCTTAAGGCTCCGAAAGCTTGTGTGGCTTTTGCGACCAAATAAACCTGTTGGACTTTAGCCTGGTGTTGTTAAACTTCTTACTGTGTTTACCCCAGTCCAACGCCGGCATCTCCACATCATGATACTGAGGAAAGGATAGTCAGAAGCTTTTTCCCAGGGTGGAAGAGTCGATTACTAGGTGGCACAGGTTTAAGGTGCGAGGGGCAAGGTTTAAAGGAGATGTACGAGGCAAGTTTTTTTACACAGAGGGTGGTGGGTGCCTGGAACTCGCTGCCGGGGGAGGCAGTGGAAGCAGGTATGATAGTAAGTTTTAAGAGGCATCTGGACAAATACATGAAAAGGATGGGAATGGAGGGATATGGTCCCCGGAAGGGAAGGGGGTTTTAGTTCAGACGGGCAGCATGGTCGGTGCAGGTTTGGAAGGCCAAAGGGCCTGTTCCTGTGCTGTAATTTTCTTTGCTCTTTGAAACCGGAGCACCCGGAGGAAACCCACGCAGGCACGGGGAGAAAGTGTAGACTCCACACAGACAGTGACCCAAGCCGGGAATCGAACCCGGGTCCCTGGCGCTGTGAGGCAGCAGTGCTAACCACTGTGCCACCCTGGGGGAGTGCAATAAAGGTAAATCATGAGACAACGTAGGGTTCTCTGTCCAAAATTAGAGAAAGAAATCAGGTTTCACACACAGTTCTGAGGGCGAGGTCCCAGAGGCTGTCTAGCTGAGGGGGAGTGTGCATGTATAGCTGCCTCAGGCTCCTGTCTCTCAGTCCTCCACCCTCCAGGACACAGCAATAGCTGGTGGAAAGAGGTGCGATGTGGGTGAGACTATGTTTCACAATGAATCCGAACCTCTGACAGTTCATCTCAGGGTCTGCCTGCATTTCACTCAGAGACCTTGACAAGATTTCATTACACTTCCGGTCTCTCCAGAACATCTGCAGAAATGATTCTGTGCAATCTGTGTACGGAGAATGAGCCGTGTCCCCTGGTCCTCTCACTCGCAGTGAATCGGAAATAAACAGGCCCCAGGGAGCAACCATCTGCAAACTATTTGGCTGTGTGGGGAATCACGAACACCCTGCTCAGGGCTGCCTCCAAGTCAGTGTTGGCAACAGCAATCCTGAATATACCGCAGCTGTGTGTGCGCACACGTACCCTGGTAAACCCGAGGTCACACCCAACCTCCCAGACTGAATCAGCGTTGCAGCAGCCATCACACACCACATGTAAGGCTCAGTGTCACAGTGAGACTAGACAACCACACCCAATCATTCTGGTGGGACAGAAGCAAAGAAGGACTAGGATCAGAGTTTGGCTCAGGTGGACCGGGAGCTGACCACATGATGAGCTTCACTAAACGCATGACAAACAATTCTGGATATCGTACTTTCTGGAGTGTTGTCACTGCTGTAATGTAGGAAATACAGCAACCAATTTGTGCTCATAAAGCACTTGGATGTGGAAAAGATTGAAAGGGTGCAGAGGAGATTTACAAGGATGTTGCCTGGATTGAGTGGCACGCCTTATGAGGATAGGCTGAGGGAGCTCGGTCTTTTCTCCTTGGAGAGACGTAGGATGAGAGGAGACCTAATAGAGGTGTGTAAGATGTTGAGAGGCGTAGATCGGGTGGACTCTCAGAGGCTTTTTCCCAGGGTGGAAATGGCTGCTACGAGAGGACACAGGTTTAAGGTGCTGGGGGGTAGGTACAGGGGAAATGTTAGGGGGAAGTTTTTCACACAGAGGGTGGTGGGCGAGTGGAATCGGCTGCCGTCAGTGTGGTGGAGGCAAACTCAATAGGGTCTTTTAAGAGACTCCTGGATGAGTACATGGGACTTAATAGGATGGAGGGTTATAGGTAGGCCTAAAAGGTAGGGATATGTTCGGCACAACTTGCGGGGCCGAAGGGCCTGTTTTGTGCTGTAGTTTTTCTATGTTTCTATGTTAGGGGAATTTCACAGGAACTTCATTGCAGCCTTACTTGTGACTAAAAAATAAACTTTATCTTTCAATAATGCACCAGTAGAATCGATCAGTACACACCCCCCGACAGTGCGGCACTCCCTCAGTACTGACCCTCTGACAGTGCGGCACTCCCTCAGTACTGACCCTCTGACAGTGCGGCACTCCCTCAGTACTGACCCTCTGACAGTGCGGCACTCACTCAGTACTGACCCTCTGACAGTGCAGCACTCCCTCAGCACTGACCCTCTGACAGTGCGGCGCTCCCTCAGCACTGACCCTCTGACAGTGCGGCACTCACTCAGTATTGACCCTCTGACAGTGCAGCACTCCATCAGCACTGACCCTCTGACAGTGCGGCACTACTTCTGAATGGCACTTGGATTCTGTGCTCTAACCTCAGGGGTGGGACTTGAACCGATGACATTTTGACGAACGGCGAGGATGTTGCCTGTTGAGCAACAGCCGGTAGTGAAATAGAATCTTTGAGGTGCTTTTTATAAATGGAAAACACTAATAGGCCACGGAGAGAGATTCTGCCTCGGTAATAGGAAATAAAGGGGGAAGTCGTTCTGCATTGGGGAGCCTGGGTGACATGGCCCACTGATGGTCAAAGATTAGCTTCATGGGTGACACAATCTGGTTACTATTTCTGGCGGCAGAAAGGGGATGAGAAACTAGTTTGATCTGAGGTTGAAGGGTGGGGCAAACTGCTGCTGGAGTGAATTGTCATGGACTACAGGCCCAACAACTGCAATGGTACTGAAAGCTTAAAGGCCAGTGTTGGTGGGATAGGCTGCCTCACTCACGAGGGGGGCTGCGGGGAAAAAGAAAAAAGAGTGCTGAGGTGGGGTAGTAAAGGACGGGGAGGGGGTGATTGAGCAAGGGGAAGATGAGGGCTTAGACTGTGTGAGTGAGACAAGGGAGAAGCAAGATTCATTCACAATACAGGCAGGGCAATGAAGGCAAGGGAGAGAGAGAGATAGTGAAAGTATACCAAGGAGAGAAGGAGTGAGAAAGGATTATAAACCTAAGGTGTAAATTATAAAAATAACATAACTGGATCCAATTAAGATAGTCATCAGGAAATCCACCAGGGATTTGGGAGAACAGTATAGATAGGGAGGCTGGGCAAATGAAGGTTGTCAAAGAGTATAGACAGTTATGATGATAAAAGATTTTAAAAGTTTATTTACGATTGTTACAAGTCGGCTTACATTAACACTGCAATGAAGTTATCGTGAAAATCCCCTAGTTGCCACACTCCGGCACCTGTTCGGGTACACTGAGGGAGAATTTAGCACGGCCAATGCACCCTAACCAGCACGTCTTTCGGACTGTGGGAGGAAACCGGAGCACCCGGAGGAAACCCACGCAGACACGGGGAGAACGTGCAGACTCCACACAGACAGTGACCCAAGCTGGGAATCGAACCCGGGTCCCTGGCGCTGCGAGGCAGCAGTGTTAACCACTGTGCCACCGCGATTTAGCTGATAAAGACGGGAGGAGGCTCAAAACGAGCATAAACACTAGCATGGACTTGTTGGGCCGAATGGCCTGTTTATGAACATCCTATCTAATTTGAGAACAAAATAAAAAAGGAAAAGTTAGCATCTCTAAAGCGAGTGCCTGATTTATGCCTCACTTAATAAATGAGCCAGCAGTTGGTTTTAATCTTTATTTTATATTATCAGTGCATTGGGTTGGTTTGGATTTTTGCTGATTCTAAGACTCAGTGATCTTGTGAAACCAGTGCAAAGCACATGACCAGAGGGCTGACTGAGGAACTTGAAACCTAATTGAGCCATAAGCCCCACCCTGCCCCAGAATCACCGACGACGTGTAAAACAACTGGGAGTTTTTTTCCAATCATGCACAGGTTCTAGGTGTAACTGGCAAGGCCAGCACTTATTGTCCATCCCTACTGACGCTTAACTGAGTGGCTTCTCAGGTTATATCAGAGGGCAATGAAGAGAGAACCACATTATGGTGGCACAGTGAGTTAGCACTGCTGCCTCACAGCGCCAGGGACCCGGGTTCAATTCCAGCCTTGGGTGACTGTCTGTGTGGAGTCTGCACGTTCTCCCCGTGTCTGCGTGGGTTTCCTCCGGGTGCTCCGGTTTCCTCCCACAGTCTGAAAGACGTGCTGGTTAGGGTGCATTGGCCGTGCTAAATTCTCCCTCAGTGTACCCGAACAGGCGCCGGAGTGTGGCGACTAGGGGATTTTCACAGTAACTTCATTGCAGTGTTCATGTAAGCCTACTTTGTGACACTAATAAATAAACTTTTACTTTTTCACAGTGCCAGGGACCTGGGTTCAATTCCGGCTTTGGGTGACTCTTTTTTGTGGAGTTTGCACGTCCTTCCCGTGTCTGCGTGGGTTTCCTCCGGGTGCTCCGGTTTCCTCCCACAGTCCAAAGATGTGCGGGTTAGGTGAATTGGCCATGCTAAATTGCCCCTTAGTGTCCCAAAGTACGTAAGTTAGCTGGAGGAGCCATGGTAAATGTGTGGAGTTATGAAATAGGGAGGGAGGGCCTGGTAAGATATCCTGTTGGAGAGTGTCAATGAGCTTCTGCACTGTAGGGATTCTATGATTACCGTAGGTCTGGAGTCGCATAATGACCAGACCAGCTAAGGACAGCAGATTTCCTTCCCCAAATTGCATTAGTGAATCACATGGGTTTTTAAAGGTCACCAATTCTGAGACTAGCTTTTTATTCCAGACTTGTTTGATTAACTGATTGCAAGTTCTGGAGCTGACAGTGAGATTTGAACTCAGGTCTCTGGATCATTAATCCAGGCCTCAGCATTATTAGAGCTGTGGGGTGGCACAGCGGTTAGCGCTGCTGCCTCACTGCGCCAGGGACCTGGGTTCGATTCCCGGCTTGGGTCACTGTCTGTGCAGAGTCTGCACGTTCTCCCCGTGTGGGTTTCCTCCGGGTGCTCCGGTTTCCTCCCACAGTCCAAAGATGTGCGGGTTAGGTGGATTGGCCGTGCTAAATTGGCCCTAGCGTTAGGGGGATTAGCAGGGTAAATATGTGGGGTTACAGGAATTGGACCTGGGTGGGATTGTGGTCGGTGCACACGCGATGGGCTGAATGGCCTCCTTCTGTACCATAGGGAATCTATAATGAATACATTGCTACCGTTCGCTACAATATGCCTGGGACAGCACCAATTTCCAAAATTTAGAAGGTGCGGGGCACTGGCATAATCCTACACCTCTCTGTCCTCCTTTAAGATGCTCTTTAAGACATCACTTTGACCAAGCTTTTGGTCAACTTTCCTAGTATTTCATGTGGCTGAGTATCCACGTTTGTCTAATAATTATCCTGTGAAGCAGTTTGGTTTATGTTGCTATGTTGAAGGTGCTGTATAAAATGTAAGTTGTTGCTATACAGTCCCCACAATGAGCGGCATTAGTCAGTACTCAGTGATTCACTGGGGAAACACAGAGTCACACTGGCCCATGTAGCCTACCCTCCCACACACAAAACATTGGAATTAGCTGATCAGGGTTATGGGCAGTGGTCAGGGAGTCGAGGCTGGTCTGGAGATGTGGAAATCAGCACTCAACACAACGTAAGAAATGGGAGCAGGAGTCGGCCATTCAGCCCCTCGATCTTGCTCCGCCGTTGAACAAGGTCATGGCTGCCACTTTCGAGTCTGCCCCCATGACCCTCAACTCCTTTGTCAACCAAAAATCTGCCGAATTAACTTTGGTTCCAGCTGCAGATTGTTATCCAATGACTCTGGCTGCCAAGTGAGGGAGGGAACTTTAGGTGAGAACACAATGCGATGCCAAGAAGCTCGACACCATCCAGCAGCCCGCTTGATTGGCTCTCCCATCCGCCAACTTAGATATTCACCCTCTCCACCACATGTGCACAGTGGCAGCCGTGTGTGCCCATCCACAAGATGCACTGCCGCAATGCACCAAGGCTCCTTCAACAGCACCAAATCTGTGACCTCCACCGTCTGGAAGGACAAGGGCAGCAGACACATGGGGACATCAGCATCTGCAAGTTCCCCTCCAAATCACCCACAATTCTGACTTGGAAATGTATCGCTGTTCCTTCACTGTCGCTGGCTCAAAACCCCCCCGCTCTCTAACAGCACTGTGGATGTACCTACATGACATGGGCTGCAGTGGCTGAAGTTTGAGGACTATTAGAGATGGGCAATAAATCCCACCCATCCACCAACTCCCTCATGTTGTGACTGGCTAAATAAAAACAGATTCAATCTCATTACTGATTATGTCATCTCTTTGCCTGCGTAACATTGGTCACCCTGCAATAAGGTTATGTTAAATGTTAGGTGCTTTGGACCGTGACTGAAACTTGCAATAAATCATTGCTTAAACGCAAACTTTCTAAGCAGGACAGACCCACAGGGCGTCAGCTACAAATTGATTCCCATGGTAACAGCTCGAAACTCAAAGCAAGAATCCACAGCCAATGTGTGTTAAAAGCAGCACTAACTGCAGGTGACTTTAAACAACTCATTAAAAGTTTGATGAAGGATATCACGTCTGAAAAATGCTCTCGTTCAATCCGGTACAAACATGCAATGCAACAATAACAGCTGGCAGAAGGAATGTTATCCTGGACGAGGGACAGTATCTCTGAAGTAAATGCAGGAACACTTCCTTCCTCAGATATTGCCAGGGGAACAGCACAGTGCACATTGCTTCAGTCTTGGCTCAGTGGCTAACACTCACCTCTCAGTCAGAAAATCGTGGGTTCAAGTCCCACTCCAGAAATATGACCACAAAACCCAGACACTCCCTGAGGGAGTGCCGCACAGTCAGAGGGTCAGTGCTGAGGGAGTGCCGCACAGTCAGAGGGTCAGTGCTGAGGGAGTGCCGCACTGTCAGAGGGTCAGTGCTGAGGGAGTGCTGCACTGTCAGAGGGTCAGCGCTGAGGGAGTGCCGCACAGTCAGAGGGTCAGCGCTGAGGGAGTGCCGCACTGTCAGAGGGTCAGTGCTGAGGGAGTGCCGCACTGTCAGAGGGTCAGCGCTGAGGGAGTGCCGCACTGTCAGAGGGTCAGCGCTGAGGGAGTGCCGCACTGTCAGAGGGTCAGCGCTGAGGGAGTGCCGCACTGTCAGAGGGTCAGTACTGAGGGAGTGCCGCACTGTCAGAGGGTCAGTACTGAGGGAGTGCCGTACTGTCAGAGGGTCAGTACTGAGGGAGTGCCGCACTGTCAGAGGGTCAGTACTGAGGGAGTGCTGCACTGTCAGATATGCCACCTTATGAATGCGCCATTAAAGCGAGGCCCAGTCGGCTCTCTTGGGTGAAAGTAAAAGATGGCACCATTTTGAAGACCAACAAAGATGACTAAGGAGAGATTATCTGCACATTTTCACAGTGCTGTTAGCAGGAGCCTGCCGTTTACAAATTGGTTGCCACATTCCCTCCATTACAACGGTGAATACATTTCAAAAAAACTAGCAACTTCTTGAGGTTGAGAAAGGCACTATTAAAATGCAAGCCTTTGTTCCACCTCATGTCAGTAAGATGAGCCGTGCAGAGGCTGCTGTGTCACAGCCAGAGTTTATGACACTGCATTCTCTGTAAAAAAAAACCTGAATCATTTCCTGCTGCATTCAGTCAGTTACAGCAGAAGTTACAACACAAAACAGGCCTTTTGGTCCAAGTAAACTGTGCTAGTATTTAATCCTCACTCTGAGCAAACAGTCCTAATCACATCGAGCTGCCCTATTCCCACATTACTTCATCCATCCACCTATTACAGTCTTAACTATTAATCTTGGAATGAATTCCGCAGCCTCACAACTCTTTTTTTGTAAAGATGTTTTTCTTGGGTCTGAATCAGTTACAGACATTCGACTATACTTCCAGTCCAAAGGGCTGCAGCAAGCATTAACTGCCAGTGACAACTGATGATGTTTAAGGAGCTTGCAGGGTCGCTGGGAGACAAAACTCTTCATCGGATGAGAGCTCTGCACCCAAAGCAGGAAAAACTGGGTGATGCAGGAGATCCGGAACAAGTGCGTCCCCTCCAGAATTGGAAGTGGTGGTCTGTCAGGCGGGATACACTGGTGTTTGTGTTGGGTGGCGTGGAGAGGGGTTACTGCACTAACATCTGTGTCTCGCACATGCCGTTCACGTGGTGAAACATGGGATTGCTAAAATCACCCCTGGTGGATTCTGACTCGATTTCACCAATAACTGGGTTCCTGTCATCAGCAGCGCAGGCTGTGCTGTGAGGGCAGGGTTGTGGGGTGAATATCTCCTCTTCCTGCAAGACGCAGTTGGCAACTGTGACTCCACTCCCAATCCGAGGCACACGGAGCAGGGAGCCGAGGTCTCTGCATACCAATTGCAGCTATTAGTTGAGGGCAGAACTGCCATGCTCCCATGGTGGGGGGGACACGGTGGCACAGCGGTCAGCACTGCCGCCTCACAGCGCCAGGGACCCGGGTTCAATTCCGGCCTCGGGTCACTGTCTGTGTGGTGTTTGCACGTTCTCCCTGTGTCTGCGTGGGTTTCCTCCGGGTGCTCCGGTTCCCTCCCACAGTCCGAAAGATGTGTGGGTTAGGTTGATGGGGCAATTTAGCATGGCCAAAGATGTGTTGGTTAGGGGGATTATTGGGGTAAATATGTGAGGTTACAGGGATAGAGGTTGGGTGGGGTTGTTGTCAGCTCGATGGGCCGAATGGCCTCCTTCTGCATTGTAGGGATTCTATGAATAGCTCAATGACACTCATGGCTCTAGGCTCCTAAGTGAACAATGGGCACTCAGATGAGGACCGTACCATAAAACGGCACCTTCAGGAGAAAATGGGGACAGAAAAGTCTGGGGAAATTAGATAAATTGCACAAGAGGTTGCACAGTTCCTTAAATCCCTGTTATTCATGTTGTTGCTGGGAATCTCAATCCTACTTTCCATCTTTTTGCCCATCCCTGCTGTGGAACAACCAATAGCACATGGATGAAAATCACATTCACCAGATTAAATCACGTCACATCCTTCAATAGTTTGGTATGGCTCCTGCTCTACCCAAGACCGCAAGAAACTACAAAGGGTCGTGAACGAAGCCCAGTCCATCACTCAAACCAGCCTCCCATCCACTGACTCTGTCTACACTTCCCGCTGCCTCGGCAAAGCAGCCAGCATAATCAAGGAGCCCACGCACCCCGGACATTCTCTCTTCCACCTTCTTCCATCGGGAAAAAGATACAAAAGTCTGAGGTCACGTACCAACCGACTCAAGAACAGCTTCTTCCCTGCTGCTGTCAGACTTTTGAATGGACCTACCTCGCATTAAGTAGATCTTTCTCTACACCCTAGCTATGACTGTAACACTACATTCTGCACTCTCTCCTTTCCTTCTCTATGAACGGTATGCTTTGTCTGTATAGCACGCAAGAAACAATACTTTTCACTGTATGTTAAGACATGTGACAATAATGAATCAAATCAAATCAATAGTCACTGCTGGGAGGGGAAGGGGGTGGGGTGGTAGTTGGGGACAGGGTGAAAATAACACATACACCACAAACTCACTCAATGCTGCCAACCTAATCTGTCCCAAACAAGGCAAAATCAAGTTCAGTTTCTGCAAATTAAGAACACAGTTGGGGTAGAAGCCAATGTTAGGCCTAAAAAGTCCTCTCTCTTCCAGCTCTAACCCACTTCCCTATTTTCCCCCAATATCCCTCAATCCTTTCTCGCTCCAGAAAGCAGTCTGTGCGACTTGCTTCACTGCCCTTGTAACTTATTCACAACCCAGTAACCTTTTCATAATGAAGGTAAAGTATGAAAACAGGTCACTTGGCACAGCAGGTTCATGTCGGTGTTTATACTTCACACAATCCGCCTCCCACCTCTCTTCATCAAACAGTATCGCTGTATTCTTCTATTTCCTTCTCTCTCACACACACTTATCTCGCTTCCCCCTTTGATGCTATATTTGATCAACCACTCCTTTTAGGCAGCATGTTCCACATTCTCACCACTCTCTGGGTAAAAAGCTTCCTCCTGAACTCCCCATCGAATGTACTAGAGACTATTTTATATTTAGAATTTTTACTTTTGCTTTCCCCCCCCGACAAGTGAACAATGGGGCGGGCACGGTGGCACAGTGGGTTAGCACTGCTGCCTTACAGTGCCAGGGATCCGGGTTCGATTCCCAGCATGGGTCACTGTCTGTGCGGAGTCTGCACGTTCTCCCGAGTCTGCGTGGGTTTCCTCCGGGTGCTCCGGTTTCCTCCCACACTCCAAAGGCGTGCGGGTTAGGTGGATCGGCCATGCTAAATTGCCCCTTAGTGTCAGGGGGTTAGTGGGGTAAATATGTAGGGTTATGGGGATAGGGCCTGGGTGGGATAGCGGTCGATGCTGACTCAATGGGCTGAATGGCCTCAAAGAACAAAGAAAACTACGGCACAGGAACTTCGGCCCTCCGAGCCTGCGTCAATCATGATGCCTGCCGAAACTAAAACCGTATGCACTTACGGAGTCCGTATCCTTCCATTCCCATCCTATTCATGTATTCTAGAGAATAGAGACTTCTGTCTACTTGACCCTTAAATGCCGCAATCATACTTGCTCCCACCACCTCCCCAGGCAGCGCGTTCCAGACATTCACCACCCTCTGTGTAAAAAAAAACTTGCTTCGCACATCTCCTTTAACATTTCCCCAACCACCCTAAACCTATGTCCCCTCGTACTTGTCTTTTCTATCCTAGGAAAGAGCATTTGACTATCCTTCTGCACTGTAGGGCTTCTGTGATTCTCTACGTCTATCCTCTCAAATGATCTCATAATTTTAAAAAGAGCTCTATCAGCTCACCACTCAGTCTTTTCCTTTTCAGAATTAGATTAGTAGGTTCCACTTGTGTCTCAATGTTCCGCCTGCAACAGTATAAAAGGACCGAAGGGAGGTTTTGGGGGGGGTGAAAATGGAATGAGGGAAGTGGGCTGAGGATGCAGCAAAGGTTAATTGAATCGAGTGGATGTTTCCTGTTCCGAGAAGCTCTTGTTTCAAATGATGACTTGCTTCCTGTCCTACCCTGAAAAAGCATCTGTCCAGCAGGATAATGTGAAGTTCCAGAGCATCCACAGCCCAATACAACAACTCGTGTCACTGCGATGGGCAGCAGCAAAAGAACAAGGGACCTTAAGGGGAACACTGTGAAAGGGACTTACCGCTTAGCTTCCTCCAGGTGACAGAGGTATTCATAGGCAATATTTTGCCGCCTCCGTTCATCCATCTCCTCGGCCGTAAGACGTTCATTATCCAAAACAGCTGGAAAACAATGGAAAAGTATTTATTTGACATTAAAAATCTCCTGTAAAAGTATTTCCTTTTCACAATCCTGACTTTCTCTTGCCATGATTTCTGGTCAAGCTTTTCTGTCGCATTATAAGACCATAAGACATAGGAGCAGAATGAGGCCACTCGGCCCTTCGAGTCTGCTCCGCCATTCAATCATGGCTGATACTTTTCTCATCCCCATTCTCCTGCCTTTTCCCCATAACCCCTGATCCCCTTGTTAATCAAGAACCTATCCATCTCTATCTGAAAGACACTCAATGACCCGGCATCCACAGCCTTCTGTGGACCAATTGCTGTTGGAGATGAGTGGAGAGGGCAACGAGGGGAATTTAAGCAATGTGGAAACTAGAGTTATCCTTCACCTTATTCTTCACCACTCTCTGGCTGAAGAATTTCCTCCTCACCTCTGTTTTAAAGGATTGTCCCTTTAGTCTGAGGTTGTGCCCTCTGGTTCTAGTTTTTCCTGCTAGTGGAAACATCCTCTCCATGTCCACTCTATCCAGGCCTCGCAGTATTCTGTAAGTTTCAATAAGTTCCCCCTCACCTTCTAAACACCAACGAGTACAGACCCAGAGTCCTCAACCGTTCCTCATACGACAAGCTCTTCATTCCAGGGATCATTCTTGTGAACCTTCTATGTCAACATTTTGAATTCAGCTTTGCTGTATCAGTTGTCACAGTTAGTTGCAGCCTCTGGCTACTAGATAGTGAGTTTTTGCAGTCTCCGAACTCTTGCTTATTTATTAGTGTCGCAAATAGGCTTACATTAACACTGCAATGAAGTCACTGTGAAATTCCCCTAGTTGCCACACTCTGGTGCCTGTTCGGGTACACCGAGGGAGAATTTAGCACGGCCAATACACCTAACCAGCACATCTTTCAGACTGTGGGAGGAAACCGGAGCACCCGGAGGAAACCCACGCAGACACGGGGAGAACGTGCAGACTCCACACAGACAGTGACCCAAGCCGGGAATCGAACCCAGGTCCCTGGCGCTGTGAGGCAGCAGTGCTAACCACTGTGCCACCGTGCCCCTCACTATCTTTCTCTACTGATTGGGCAATGGTAAGAATATTTTACTATTAAACTATAAAAGGCATTGCCATCAGGGTTAGTTTGTGAAGGTCTCCCCTCTGCAGACCCTTGAGTGAAGTATTGGCTAGCTCCTGGCACCGGTGCCTCAGTACAAGTTACAATCTCCAAGTAGAAGTCAAGCGAATGCATTCCGTGAGTCCCCATCACACCTGTGATGATTCTCTCGTGGAAGAATGCAGAGGTACACCTTACCAATCTCAACCAAATAAAGTAACTCAAATTAACGAGGGGTCAAATTAAAATGGACAGCTCCCAAAAGGAGGGGAACCGCCTGAAACAAAAGACAAAGCGGAAAGGAAATTTAACATCAAATTAAAACGTGATTGAAGAGTGCAATAATGCATTCCAGTCCCTGCGGTGCCCAATGAACACGGAAGGCATTAACAGTGCATTAACAGGACACCGCATGCTCCCTCTCCAGGGACATCCGGCCCCAGATATAGCCGTGGTCGAGGGGCAGACAGTCAGGTTGGACGACCCCCCTGCCTGGACTTGTAGATGGCACGCTTTGCCAGGCTCAGGAGCAAGTTGACGAGAAGGTTCTCCTCCGTCCCCACCCACCTCCGCACTGGGTGAGTGGTACACCTTACCAAGTACAGATAATGAATCTGCTCGTGGCACCACAATATTCCCATTCTATGTGGTAGTAAATCCAAAAAGCAAAATAACCAATTTAGCTATAAAAGAAAACAGGAAAGCACATTGGGTAACCAAGTCAAATTGTCAGCAGAATCGCATCACCAAGATAATCTCATTTTAACCACTTGAAACTGGGAAGATTACCTTCGAACTTAATGAGCTGAGCTTATTAAACAGCTAAGTTCATTAGCAAGTGCTCATTGGCTCCAACAATGTGTACACTTCAAAAGTAGCTCATTGGCTGCTATTGCTTCTCGGCCTTTTGGCCAAGATCAAACGTCAGATCGAGCCCAAGCTGGGACAGCAATGCCTGATCTTGTCGGCTGGGAACTTGTTTTGTCTCCCTTGTGGGGGGCAATGAATTGGATTCAATTGGAATTTGAATTTGGTTTTAGGAGCAAGCGGGGAATGGATTTAGATTTGCCTGGCCCACTCTGAGACTGGCTTTGTAACTTTAAGAATGGAGTAAAATAGTTCACTGAGGTGGATTGGCCATGCTAAATTGCCCATTAGTGTCAGGGGGGCTAGCTAGGGTAAATGCATAGGGTTATGGGGTTAGGGCCTGGGTGGGATTGTGGTCGGTGCAGACTCGATGGGCCAAATGGCCTCCTTCTGCACTGTCAGAGTCTATGATTTTAAAAAGAGTGCTTTTGGGATGTTCTAAGGTTGTGAAAAGTTGCTATATAAATGTAAATGTTTCTTTTTATTCACTGGATGATGTTGGGAGGGATTGATTGCTCAACTAAGTGAGACATTGTCACTGGCATCTCCACTACCCCAGAATTTATTCCTTAAAGTTCACAGAATCTAAGAATCCCTGCAGCGTAACAGGAGGCCATTTGGCCCATCGAGTCTGCACCGACCACAATTCCACCCAGCCCCTAACCCTGTAGCCCCATGTATTTACCTTGCTAGTTTCCTGACAATTCAGCATAGCCAATCAACCTAACCAGCACGTCTTTTGGACTGTGGGAGGAAACCGGAGCACCCAAAGGAAACCCACGCAGACATGGGGAGAATGTACAAACTCCGCACAGACAGTGACCCAAGCCGGGAATCGAATCCGGGTCCCTGGCACTGTGAGGCAGCAGTGCTAACCCACTGTGTCACTGTGCCACCCTATTAGTATTAGTTACAGTATTTAGTTCACAAATTATGCTGCACAGGGCAAGTGTAGAAACATACGTGATTTGTACTGGGATATACCGCTCTATTTGTGATAGTCCAGAGTTGATGAGACACATACATGTTCTTTATCCCTATCTTGCACACTAATGCTTCAGAGGGACTCGACTGTCGGACTTCAGGGCACGTGCGTCATACTTCCTCACTCCACGCCAAAGTCCCCCGTGATCTACATGACCACATCACTCCTGAAGCGAGGTTGACTGAGTTCAGGCTGAACTCTGATCTGTGGGTGGAACCTGATCTACAATTTGTCCTTGCAGATTGATCTGCATTCCTTGTGGAGTCACAGGTTGAGGAATCAGGACAGAGGAGATCGCAAGGACACTGTACGCTTGCTGCCATGTTGGAGATCTGTGGTTTCACCAGAGTTGCTTGTTTTCTGCTCACAACATTATCTTGTTGCAAGAGGATGGAGGTTCTGACGACACAGGAAGTGCAAAATTAGTTCCCTAAAACTTGCTGATTACCAAATATGGTGCCGTACCTTCCTTCTGAGACATTTCAACTTAGCCCATGTTCACCTATTCAGGTAAATGGTGAAGATCCTATAAGACTCCCTGAACAGCAGAGAATTTTCCTTCTTCCCTGTCTAAACATTGTTCCCTCAACCAATACCAACCAAGGACACATTAACTGGTCATTTTGTTTTTGACATCTTGCTGTCACATCTGCTTTCCCAAGATCAGCCCTCGCATTTTAAAACAGAACTCATTGAATCCCTACAGTGCAGCAGGAGGCCATTTGGCCCATCAAGCCTGCCCGACAACAATCCCACCCAGACCCTATCCCTGTAACATCTCCATATTTACCCTGCTGGTCCCCCTGACACTAAAGGGGCAATTTAGCATGGCCAATCCGCCTAACCCACACATCTTTGGAGTGCAGGCGGAAACCGGAGCACCCGGAGGAAACCCACGCAGACACGGGCAGAACATGCAGACTCCACAGAGTTAATGCTATTTATAAAGAGTATGGACCCAAAGGAGGGTTTGTTTAAGAAATTGAAAAGGTTCACACAAGAGCAATGGATGGGGTGGGGGAGTAGGCCTCCTCTGAGATTGGGGAACTCGGTCGAAGTGCAGAGGGATCATTATTCTGCATCAATGTGCAAGTGGTGACCGATCTCTCACGTGTTCCAGCTAGCTCCCGGGTGCTGTTCAAACTCATAAACCCATTGCCAAGGCAATGCCCACCTGTCAGTGGCCAATAGCTACCTGGTGTGTGTGGTGACCTACACAGAAAGGTGCCAGGTTCAGCCTGGTCTGTTCCGAGGTGGCTGATTTCAGTTGAGACAATAGAATAACCACAATAAGCCTCAGTACCTCAGGAGAGAGAGGGGAGAATGTCTCCTGCTACTGACACCAGGATTCGTTCTCAATTATTTTCAAGTTGTGAGTGTGAAATCCTATGTAACGTTGATTTGTCAATGTTTGCAGGCATTACAACACAGGAGCGGTACAAGTAGATCGGAATGTTGGAGGAATCTGACATGTAGCCTCTACACAAAGTAGAAAGGCCACTTAATCCTTAACCACTTCATACCCAAATACAACGGCAATGGGAGGAAGATAAAGAGCAGGGAAATAATTGGAGGCAAATTTACTTTGTTTGTTGTTTTGAGCTAGAAATGATAAAATTGTTGGTGATCCAAGGTCTACCTGTCTTTCTTTTGCCACATTTCCTGGGTCATTGGATCTTTCTATGCCAATTTAAACAGTAAGGCATACATGACAGTGTGTTATCAATCCAATTTATCCAAGGGTTGGAAGAGGGGCTTGTATTCCTGGCTCCTGCATTGTTTGTAGATTTCCTTACGGATAGTGAATAGGATGAGAACACTCTGGTTAAGGGGAGACAGGTTTCCTGTTGCTGTGCTATCCAGTGAACCCAGTGACTGGGGAGGGGCGTGGGGAGGGGCGTGGGGTGGGGCGTGGGGTGGGGGGAGGTGTGTGGGAGAGGTGGGGGGTGGGGTGGGGTGGGGTGGGGGGAGGTGTGTGGGAGAGGTGGGGGTGGGGAGGTGTGTGGGAGAGGTGGGGGTGGGGAGGTGTGTGGGAGAGGTGGGGGTGGGGAGGTGTGTGGGAGAGGTGGGGGTGGGGAGGTGTGTGGGAGAGGTGGGGGTGGGGAGGTGTGTGGGAGAGGTGGGGGTGGGGAGGTGTGTGGGAGAGGTGGGGGTGGGGAGGTGTGTGGGAGAGGTGGGGGTGGGGAGGTGTGTGGGAGAGGTGGGGGTGGGGAGGTGTGTGGGAGAGGTGGGGGTGGGAGTGGGGAGGTGTGTGGGAGAGGTGGGGGGGGGGTGGGGAGGTGTGTGGGAGAGGGGGAGGGGGAGAGGGGGGAGGGGGAGGGGGAGAGAGGGGGAGAGGGAGAGAGGGGGAGAGGGAGAGAGGGAGAGGGGGAGAGGGGGAGAGGGGGAGAGGGGGAGGGAGAGGGAGAGGGAGAGGGGGGGAGGGGAGAGGGGGAGAGGGGGAGAGGGTGAGAGGGGGAGAGGGGGAGGGGGAGAGGGGGAGGGGGAGAGGGGGAGGGGAGGAGGGGGAGGGGGAGAGGGGGAGGGGAGGAGGGGGAGGGGAGGGGGAGGGGGAGAGGGGGAGGGGAGAGGTGGGGGGGTGGGGAGAGGTGGGGGGGTGGGGAGAGGTGGGGGGGTGGGGAGAGGTGGGGGGGTGGGGAGAGGTGGGGGGGTGGGGAGAGGTGGGGGGGTGGGGAGAGGTGGGGGGGGTGGGGAGGTGTGTGGGAGAGGGGGAGGGGGAGAGGGGGAGAGGGGGAGAGGGGGAGAGGGGGAGAGGGGGAGAGGGGGAGGGGGAGGGGGAGAGAGGGGGAGAGGGGGAGGGGAGAGGTGGGGGGGGGTGGGGAGGTGTGTTGGAGAGGGGGAGGGGGAGAGGGGGAGAGGGGAGGGAGAGGGGGAGGGGGAGGGGGAGGGGGAGGGGGAGGGGAGGCGGAGGGGGAGGGGAGGGGGAGAGGGGGAGAGGGGGAGAGGGAGGGAGAGGGGGAGAGAGGGGGAGGGGGAGAGGGGGGAGGGGGAGGGGGGAGGGGGAGAGGGGGAGAGGGGGAGGGGGAGAGGGGGGGAGGGGAGGGGAGAGGGGGGGAGGGGGGGAGGGGGAGGGGGAGAGGGGGGGAGGGGGAGGGGGGAGGGGGAGGGGGAGAGAGGGGGACAGGGAGAGGGGGAGAGGGGGAGAGGGGGAGGGGAGAGGTGGGGGGGGGTGGGGAGAGGTGGGGGGGGGGTGGGGAGAGGTGGGGGGGGTGGGGGAGGTGGGGGGGGTGGGGAGAGGTGGGGGGGGTGGGGAGAGGTGGGGGGGGTGGGGAAATCAGGAGATTGGGACTGCGGGGGGTGGACATTGAGGCGGACCAAGCAGGGGGGGGTGGGAGGTCAAGACTGGCCCGGGCATGTTCGGGGTGCCAGCGATCGGGCTGTGGGTGGGTGGGAGGACCAGTGATGTGGGGGTCACAGGGCTGGCCAGCGATTGAGCTGGCAGCAAGCGGGAGGCCGGCACTGCGGGGCTACTGCGCATGTGCCAATCTCGGCGCTGGCAGATCGGCGCATGCGCAGTGGCACACTCAGCGCTATGCTGCCGGCCTCTCCAGCAGGAATAGGCCCCGCCCACTGATTTTCAGCGGGATTGATGCTGAGGCACTCTGCAGTTCAGAGTGTGGGAGATACATTCTGAAACTCCCGCCAAAAAAAACCAATGTGATTTACTCCAGTTTTTACGCGAATTCGACACCAGAGAAATGCACCCCCCCCCCACACACCGTGTCCAGCCAACACAAGTTGAGCTGTACAACTTAACCAAACATAAACAGAAAATGCTGGAAATTCTCAGCTGGTCTGACAGCATATCTGAAGAGAGAATAGAACCAACATTTCAAGTCTGTATCATCCTGTTTAGGAAACCTGATCGGCATGGAAGGGTTGGGCTGAAGACCCTGCTTCCGTGCTGTACATTAAGCTGTTTTTGTTTCAGATTCCAGCGTCCGCAATATTTTGTCCTTAATCAAATACATGTTGATTCAGTATAATTCTAATTAGACTACATGGTTTCTCTCACTACCTCTGCCTGACTGTTATCACAGTAAGAAGTTTAACAACACCAGGTTAAAGTCCAACAGGTTTATTTGGTAGCAAAAGCCACACAAGCTTTCGGAGCCTAAAGCTCCTTCTTCAGCTGAATGGGAATTCTGTTCACAAACAGGGCATATAAAGACACAAACTCAATTTACATGAAAATTGGTTGGAATGCGAATACTTACAACTAATCAAGTCTCTAAGATACAAACAATTGTTTGTATCTTAAAGATTTGATTAGCTGTAAGTATTCGCATGCCAACCATTATTCGTGTAAATTGAGTTTGTGTCTTTACATGCCCTGTTTGTGAACAGAATTCCCACTCACCTGAGGAAGGGGCTTAAGGCTCCGAAAGCTTGTGTGGCTTTTGTTACCAAATAAACCAGTTGGACTTTAACCTGGTGTTGTTAAACTTCTTACTGTGTTTACCCCAGTCCAACGCTGGCATCTCCACATC
>NW_027591554.1:0-84279 GCF_964213995.1 Mustelus asterias | reverse complement strand
TATATCAGATTTTCTTCAGTAATAACTCATTGGCATTGAGGAAAGCTTTGGAATCAATTCTCAATTAACTAAAAATGCTGAACTTCTCTCGCAATGCAATTTGCCGAAGAACAAATTGCGAATCCTTGCAATCAATTGTGGATTTACTCATAATGCTTACCTCATCCAGCCATGTAACATGCCGAAATATCAGACTTCTGGCAAAAGAATCTGATTGGCATTCAACAAATCTTTGGAAATCAATGTCGATTTACACGCAATGCTTCCCTCATTCACATACTGACTTACCCGCTATATCAGACTGTCGGCAGTAATAACTCATTGGCATTGAGAACAGCTTTGGAATCAATTCTCAATTAACTGAAAATGCTTCACTTATCTCGGCATGCAACTTGCCAAAGAACAAATTGCGAATTGATGCAATCAAATGTGGATTGACTAAATTGCTGAACCCTTCGAGATAAGCACTTTGCCGCAATGTCAGATTTGTGGCGAGTTAGCTTTCATTTGTGTTGAGGAAATCTTTGGGATCAACACTGGGGTTACTCAAAATGCTTACCTCATCCAGATATGCACATTACATCAAGATCAGATTTCTGGCGATAAAAGCTCATTGGCATTGAGGAACTCTTTGGACTCAATTCTGGATTTACTCAAAATGATTATCTCATCCAGCCACATAACGTGCCGAAATATCAGACTTTTGGCAAAAGAGACTGATTGGCATTCAACAAATGTTTCGAAATGAATGTAGATTTACACTCAATGCTTCCCTCATTCACCTACTGTCTTATCCGCTATATCAGATTTTCGGCAGTAATAACTCATTGGCATTGAGGAAAGCTTTGGAATCAATTCTCAATAAACTAAAATGCTTAACTTCTCTCGCAATGCAACTTGCCGAAGAACAAATTGCGAATCCTTGCAATCAATTGTGGATTTACTCATAATGCTTACCTAATCCAGCCATGTAACATGCCGAAATATCAGACTTCTGGCAAAAGAGTCTGATTGGCATTCAACAAATCTTTGGAAATGAATGTAGATTTACAAGCAATGCTTCCCTCATTCACGTACTGACTTACCCGCCGTATCAGATTGTCGGCAGTAAAGACTCACTGGCATTGAGGAATTCATTGGAATCAATTCTCCATCAACTCAAAATGCTTTCCTTATCTCGCCATGGAGCTGGGCGAAGAGCAAGTTGCGAATCCTTGCCATCAATTGTTGATTTACTCAGAATGCTTAGCTCATCCAGCCATGTAACATGCCGAAATATCAGACTTCAGGCAAAAGAGACTGATTGGCATTCAACAAATCTTTGGAAATCAATGTAGATTTACATGCACTGCGTCCCTCATTCACATACTGACTTACCCGCTACATCAGATTTTCGGCAGTAATAACTCATTGGCATTGAAGAAAGCTTTGGAATCAATTTTCAATTAACTAAAAATGCTTAACTTCTCTCGCAATGCAACTTGCCGAAGAACAAATTGCGAATCCTTGCAATCAATTGTGGATTTACTCATAATGCTTAGCTCATCCAGCCATGTAACATGCCGAAATGTCAGACTTTTGGCAAAAGAGACTGATTGGCATTCAACAAATGTTTCGAAATGAATGTAGATTTACACGCAATGCTTCCCTCATTCACCTACTGACTTATCCGCTATATCAGATTTTCGGCAGTAATAACTCATTGGCATTGAGGAAAGCTTTGGAATCAATTCTCAATAAACTAAAATGCTTAACTTCTCTGGCAATGCAACTTGCCGAAAAACAAATTGCGAATCCTTGCAATCAATTGTGGATTTACGCATACCTAATCCAGCCATGTAACATGCCGAAATATCAGACTTCTGGCAAAAGAGTCTGATTGGCATTCAACAAATCTTTGGAAATGAATGTAGATTTACAAGCAATGCTTCCCTAATTCACGTACTGACTCACCCGCCGTATCAGATTTTCGGCAGTGAAGACTCACTGGCATTGAGGAATTCATTGGAATCAATTCTCCATCAACTCAAAATGCTTTCCTTATCTCGCCATGGAGTTGGGCGAAGAGCAAGTTGCGAATCCTTGCAGTCAATTGTTGATTTACTCATAATGCTTAGCTCATCCAGCCATGTAACATGCCGAAATATCAGACTTCAGGCAATAGAGACTGATTGGCATTCAACAAATCTTTGGAAATCAATGTAGATTTACACGCAATGCATCCCTCATTCACATACTGACTTACCCGCTATATCAGATTTTCTTCAGTAATAACTCATTGGCATTGAGGAAAGCTTTGGAATCAATTCTCAATTAACTAAAAATGCTGAACTTCTCTCGCAATGCAATTTGCCGAAGAACAAATTGCGAATCCTTGCAATCAATTGTGGATTTACTCATAATGCTTACCTCATCCAGCCATGTAACATGCCGAAATATCAGACTTCTGGCAAAAGAATCTGATTGGCATTCAACAAATCTTTGGAAATCAATGTCGATTTACACGCAATGCTTCCCTCATTCACATACTGACTTACCCGCTATATCAGACTGTCGGCAGTAATAACTCATTGGCATTGAGGACAGCTTTGGAATCAATTCTCAATTAACTGAAAATGCTTCACTTATCTCGGCATGCAACTTGCCAAAGAACAAATTGCGAATTGATGCAATCAAATGTGGATTGACTAAATTGCTGAACCCTTCGAGATAAGCACTTTGCCGCAATGTCAGATTTTTGGCGAGTTAGCTTTCATTTGTGTTGAGGAAATCTTTGGGATCAACACTGGGGTTACTCAAAATGCTTACCTCATCCAGATATGCACATTACATCAAGATCAGATTTCTGGCGATAAAAGCTCATTGGCATTGAGGAACTCTTTGGACTCAATTCTGGATTTACTCAAAATGATTATCTCATCCAGCCACATAACGTGCCGAAATATCAGACTTTTGGCAAAAGAGACTGATTGGCATTCAACAAATGTTTCGAAATGAATGTAGATTTACACTCAATGCTTCCCTCATTCACCTACTGTCTTATCCGCTATATCAGATTTTCGGCAGTAATAACTCATTGGCATTGAGGAAAGCTTTGGAATCAATTCTCAATAAACTAAAATGCTTAACTTCTCTCGCAATGCAACTTGCCGAAGAACAAATTGCGAATCCTTGCAATCAATTGTGGATTTACTCATAATGCTTACCTAATCCAGCCATGTAACATGCCGAAATATCAGACTTCTGGCAAAAGAGTCTGATTGGCATTCAACAAATCTTTGGAAATGAATGTAGATTTACAAGCAATGCTTCCCTCATTCACGTACTGACTTACCCGCCGTATCAGATTGTCGGCAGTAAAGACTCACTGGCATTGAGGAATTCATTGGAATCAATTCTCCATCAACTCAAAATGCTTTCCTTATCTCGCCATGGAGCTGGGCGAAGAGCAAGTTGCGAATCCTTGCCATCAATTGTTGATTTACTCAGAATGCTTAGCTCATCCAGCCATGTAACATGCCGAAATATCAGACTTCAGGCAAAAGAGACTGATTGGCATTCAACAAATCTTTGGAAATCAATGTAGATTTACATGCACTGCGTCCCTCATTCACATACTGACTTACCCGCTACATCAGATTTTCGGCAGTAATAACTCATTGGCATTGAAGAAAGCTTTGGAATCAATTCTCAATTAACTAAAAATGCTTAACTTCTCTCGCAATGCAACTTGCCGAAGAACAAATTGCGAATCCTTGCAATCAATTGTGGATTTACTCATAATGCTTAGCTCATCCAGCCATGTAACATGCCGAAATGTCAGACTTTTGGCAAAAGAGACTGATTGGCATTCAACAAATGTTTCGAAATGAATGTAGATTTACACGCAATGCTTCCCTCATTCACCTACTGACTTATCCGCTATATCAGATTTTCGGCAGTAATAACTCATTGGCATTGAGGAAAGCTTTGGAATCAATTCTCAATAAACTAAAATGCTTAACTTCTCTGGCAATGCAACTTGCCGAAGAACAAATTGCGAATCCTTGCAATCAATTGTGGATTTACGCATACCTAATCCAGCCATGTAACATGCCGAAATATCAGACTTCTGGCAAAAGAGTCTGATTGGCATTCAACAAATCTTTGGAAATGAATGTAGATTTACAAGCAATGCTTCCCTCATTCACGTACTGACTTACCCGCCGTATCAGATTTTCGGCAGTAAAGACTCACTGGCATTGAGGAATTCATTGGAATCAATTCTCCATCAACTCAAAATGCTTTCCTTATCTCGCCATGGAGCTGGGCGAAGAGCAAGTTGCGAATCCTTGCAGTCAATTGTTGATTTACTCATAATGCTTAGCTCATCCAGCCATGTAACATGCCGAAATATCAGACTTCAGGCAATAGAGACTGATTGGCATTCAACAAATCTTTGGTAATCAATGTAGATTTACACGCAATGCATCCCTCATTCACATACTGACTTACCCGCTATATCAGATTTTCTTCAGTAATAACTCATTGGCATTGAGGAAAGCTTTGGAATCAATTCTCAATTAACTAAAAATGCTGAACTTCTCTCGCAATGCAATTTGCCGAAGAACAAATTGCGAATCCTTGCAATCAATTGTGGATTTACTCATAATGCTTACCTCATCCAGCCATGTAACATGCCGAAATATCAGACTTCTGGCAAAAGAATCTGATTGGCATTCAACAAATCTTTGGAAATCAATGTCGATTTACACGCAATGCTTCCCTCATTCACATACTGACTTACCCGCTATATCAGACTGTCGGCAGTAATAACTCATTGGCATTGAGAACAGCTTTGGAATCAATTCTCAATTAACTGAAAATGCTTCACTTATCTCGGCATGCAACTTGCCAAAGAACAAATTGCGAATTGATGCAATCAAATGTGGATTGACTAAATTGCTGAACCCTTCGAGATAAGCACTTTGCCGCAATGTCAGATTTGTGGCGAGTTAGCTTTCATTTGTGTTGAGGAAATCTTTGGGATCAACACTGGGGTTACTCAAAATGCTTACCTCATCCAGATATGCACATTACATCAAGATCAGATTTCTGGCGATAAAAGCTCATTGGCATTGAGGAACTCTTTGGACTCAATTCTGGATTTACTCAAAATGATTATCTCATCCAGCCACATAACGTGCCGAAATATCAGACTTTTGGCAAAAGAGACTGATTGGCATTCAACAAATGTTTCGAAATGAATGTAGATTTACACTCAATGCTTCCCTCATTCACCTACTGTCTTATCCGCTATATCAGATTTTCGGCAGTAATAACTCATTGGCATTGAGGAAAGCTTTGGAATCAATTCTCAATAAACTAAAATGCTTAACTTCTCTCGCAATGCAACTTGCCGAAGAACAAATTGCGAATCCTTGCAATCAATTGTGGATTTACTCATAATGCTTACCTAATCCAGCCATGTAACATGCCGAAATATCAGACTTCTGGCAAAAGAGTCTGATTGGCATTCAACAAATCTTTGGAAATGAATGTAGATTTACAAGCAATGCTTCCCTCATTCACGTACTGACTTACCCGCCGTATCAGATTGTCGGCAGTAAAGACTCACTGGCATTGAGGAATTCATTGGAATCAATTCTCCATCAACTCAAAATGCTTTCCTTATCTCGCCATGGAGCTGGGCGAAGAGCAAGTTGCGAATCCTTGCCATCAATTGTTGATTTACTCAGAATGCTTAGCTCATCCAGCCATGTAACATGCCGAAATATCAGACTTCAGGCAAAAGAGACTGATTGGCATTCAACAAATCTTTGGAAATCAATGTAGATTTACATGCACTGCGTCCCTCATTCACATACTGACTTACCCGCTACATCAGATTTTCGGCAGTAATAACTCATTGGCATTGAAGAAAGCTTTGGAATCAATTCTCAATTAACTAAAAATGCTTAACTTCTCTCGCAATGCAACTTGCCGAAGAACAAATTGCGAATCCTTGCAATCAATTGTGGATTTACTCATAATGCTTAGCTCATCCAGCCATGTAACATGCCGAAATGTCAGACTTTTGGCAAAAGAGACTGATTGGCATTCAACAAATGTTTCGAAATGAATGTAGATTTACACGCAATGCTTCCCTCATTCACCTACTGACTTATCCGCTATATCAGATTTTCGGCAGTAATAACTCATTGGCATTGAGGAAAGCTTTGGAATCAATTCTCAATAAACTAAAATGCTTAACTTCTCTGGCAATGCAACTTGCCGAAGAACAAATTGCGAATCCTTGCAATCAATTGTGGATTTACGCATACCTAATCCAGCCATGTAACATGCCGAAATATCAGACTTCTGGCAAAAGAGTCTGATTGGCATTCAACAAATCTTTGGAAATGAATGTAGATTTACAAGCAATGCTTCCCTAATTCACGTACTGACTCACCCGCCGTATCAGATTTTCGGCAGTAAAGACTCACTGGCATTGAGGAATTCATTGGAATCAATTCTCCATCAACTCAAAATGCTTTCCTTATCTCGCCATGGAGTTGGGCGAAGAGCAAGTTGCGAATCCTTGCAGTCAATTGTTGATTTACTCATAATGCTTAGCTCATCCAGCCATGTAACATGCCGAAATATCAGACTTCAGGCAATAGAGACTGATTGGCATTCAACAAATCTTTGGAAATCAATGTAGATTTACACGCAATGCATCCCTCATTCACATACTGACTTACCCGCTATATCAGATTTTCTTCAGTAATAACTCATTGGCATTGAGGAAAGCTTTGGAATCAATTCTCAATTAACTAAAAATGCTGAACTTCTCTCGCAATGCAATTTGCCGAAGAACAAATTGCGAATCCTTGCAATCAATTGTGGATTTACTCATAATGCTTACCTCATCCAGCCATGTAACATGCCGAAATATCAGACTTCTGGCAAAAGAATCTGATTGGCATTCAACAAATCTTTGGAAATCAATGTCGATTTACACGCAATGCTTCCCTCATTCACATACTGACTTACCCGCTATATCAGACTGTCGGCAGTAATAACTCATTGGCATTGAGGACAGCTTTGGAATCAATTCTCAATTAACTGAAAATGCTTCACTTATCTCGGCATGCAACTTGCCAAAGAACAAATTGCGAATTGATGCAATCAAATGTGGATTGACTAAATTGCTGAACCCTTCGAGATAAGCACTTTGCCGCAATGTCAGATTTTTGGCGAGTTAGCTTTCATTTGTGTTGAGGAAATCTTTGGGATCAACACTGGGGTTACTCAAAATGCTTACCTCATCCAGATATGCACATTACATCAAGATCAGATTTCTGGCGATAAAAGCTCATTGGCATTGAGGAACTCTTTGGACTCAATTCTGGATTTACTCAAAATGATTATCTCACCCAGCCACATAACGTGCCGAAATATCAGACTTTTGGCAAAAGAGACTGATTGGCATTCAACAAATGTTTCGAAATGAATGTAGATTTACACTCAATGCTTCCCTCATTCACCTACTGTCTTATCCGCTATATCAGATTTTCGGCAGTAATAACTCATTGGCATTGAGGAAAGCTTTGGAATCAATTCTCAATAAACTAAAATGCTTAACTTCTCTCGCAATGCAACTTGCCGAAGAACAAATTGCGAATCCTTGCAATCAATTGTGGATTTACTCATAATGCTTACCTAATCCAGCCATGTAACATGCCGAAATATCAGACTTCTGGCAAAAGAGTCTGATTGGCATTCAACAAATCTTTGGAAATGAATGTAGATTTACAAGCAATGCTTCCCTCATTCACGTACTGACTTACCCGCCGTATCAGATTGTCGGCAGTAAAGACTCACTGGCATTGAGGAATTCATTGGAATCAATTCTCCATCAACTCAAAATGCTTTCCTTATCTCGCCATGGAGCTGGGCGAAGAGCAAGTTGCGAATCCTTGCCATCAATTGTTGATTTCCTCAGAATGCTTAGCTCATCCAGCCATGTAACATGCCGAAATATCAGACTTCAGGCAAAAGAGACTGATTGGCATTCAACAAATCTTTGGAAATCAATGTAGATTTACATGCACTGCGTCCCTCATTCACATACTGACTTACCCGCTACATCAGATTTTCGGCAGTAATAACTCATTGGCATTGAAGAAAGCTTTGGAATCAATTCTCAATTAACTAAAAATGCTTAACTTCTCTCGCAATGCAACTTGCCGAAGAACAAATTGCGAATCCTTGCAATCAATTGTGGATTTACTCATAATGCTCAGCTCATCCAGCCATGTAACATGCCGAAATGTCAGACTTTTGGCAAAAGAGACTGATTGGCATTCAACAAATGTTTCGAAATGAATGTAGATTTACACGCAATGCTTCCCTCATTCACCTACTGACTTATCCGCTATATCAGATTTTCGGCAGTAATAACTCATTGGCATTGAGGAAAGCTTTGGAATCAATTCTCAATAAACTAAAATGCTTAACTTCTCTGGCAATGCAACTTGCCGAAGAACAAATTGCGAATCCTTGCAATCAATTGTGGATTTACGCATACCTAATCCAGCCATGTAACATGCCGAAATATCAGACTTCTGGCAAAAGAGTCTGATTGGCATTCAACAAATCTTTGGAAATGAATGTAGATTTACAAGCAATGCTTCCCTCATTCACGTACTGACTTACCCGCCGTATCAGATTTTCGGCAGTAAAGACTCACTGGCATTGAGGAATTCATTGGAATCAATTCTCCATCAACTCAAAATGCTTTCCTTATCTCGCCATGGAACTGGGCGAAGAGCAAGTTGCGAATCCTTGCCATCAATTGTTGATTTACTCAGAATGCTTAGCTCATCCAGCCATGTAACATGCCGAAATATCAGACTTCAGGCAATAGAGACTGATTGGCATTCAACAAATGTTTCGAAATGAATGTACATTTAAACGCAATGCTTCCCTCATTCACCTACTGACTTATCCGCTATATCAGATTTTCGGCAGTAATAACTCATTGGCATTGAGGAAAGCTTTGGAATCAATTCTCAATAAACTAAAATGCTTAACTTCTCTGGCAATGCAACTTGCCGAAGAACAAATTGCGAATCCTTGCAATCAATTGTGGATTTACGCATACCTAATCCAGCCATGTAACATGCCGAAATATCAGACTTCTGGCAAAAGAGTCTGATTGGCATTCAACAAATCTTTGGAAATGAATGTAGATTTACACGCAATGCTTCCCTCATTCACATACTGACTTACCCGCTATATCAGATTTTCGGCAGTAAAGACTCACTGGCATTGAGGAATTCATTGGAATCAATTCTCCATCAACTCAAAATGCTTTCCTTATCTCGCCATGGAGCTGGGCGAAGAGCAAGTTGCGAATCCTTGCAGTCAATTGTTGATTTACTCATAATGCTTAGCTCATCCAGCCATGTAACATGCCGAAATATCAGACTTCAGGCAATAGAGACTGATTGGCATTCAACAAATCTTTGGAAATCAATGTAGATTTACACGCAATGCATCCCTCATTCACATACTGACTTACCCGCTATATCAGATTTTCGTCAGTAATAACTCATTGGCATTGAGGAAAGCTTTGGAATCAATTCTCAATTAACTAAAAATGCTGAACTTCTCTCGGAATGCAATTTGCCGAAGAACAAATTGCGAATCCTTGCAATCAATTGTGGATTTACTCATAATGCTTACCTCATCCAGCCATGTAACATGCCGAAATATCAGACTTCTGGCAAAAGAATCTGATTGGCATTCAACAAATCTTTGGAAATCAATGTCGATTTACACGCAATGCTTCCCTCATTCACATACTGACTTACCCGCTATATCAGACTGTCGGCAGTAATAACTCATTGGCATTGAGGACAGCTTTGGAATCAATTCTCAATTAACTGAAAATGCTTCACTTATCTCGGCATGCAACTTGCCAAAGAACAAATTGCGAATTGATGCAATCAAATGTGGATTGACTAAATTGCTGAACCCTTCGAGATAAGCACTTTGCCGCAATGTCAGATTTTTGGCGAGTTAGCTTTCATTTGTGTTGAGGAAATCTTTGGGATCAACACTGGGGTTACTCAAAATGCTTACCTCATCCAGATATGCACATTACATCAAGATCAGATTTCTGGCGATAAAAGCTCATTGGCATTGAGGAACTCTTTGGACTCAATTCTGGATTTACTCAAAATGATTATCTCATCCAGCCACATAACGTGCCGAAATATCAGACTTTTGGCAAAAGAGACTGATTGGCATTCAACAAATGTTTCGAAATGAATGTAGATTTACACTCAATGCTTCCCTCATTCACCTACTGTCTTATCCGCTATATCAGATTTTCGGCAGTAATAACTCATTGGCATTGAGGAAAGCTTTGGAATCAATTCTCAATAAACTAAAATGCTTAACTTCTCTCGCAATGCAACTTGCCGAAGAACAAATTGCGAATCCTTGCAATCAATTGTGGATTTACTCATAATGCTTACCTAATCCAGCCATGTAACATGCCGAAATATCAGACTTCTGGCAAAAGAGTCTGATTGGCATTCAACAAATCTTTGGAAATGAATGTAGATTTACAAGCAATGCTTCCCTCATTCACGTACTGACTTACCCGCCGTATCAGATTGTCGGCAGTAAAGACTCACTGGCATTGAGGAATTCATTGGAATCAATTCTCCATCAACTCAAAATGCTTTCCTTATCTCGCCATGGAGCTGGGCGAAGAGCAAGTTGCGAATCCTTGCCATCAATTGTTGATTTACTCAGAATGCTTAGCTCATCCAGCAATGTAACATGCCGAAATATCAGACTTCAGGCAAAAGAGACTGATTGGCATTCAACAAATCTTTGGAAATCAATGTAGATTTACATGCACTGCGTCCCTCATTCACATACTGACTTACCCGCTACATCAGATTTTCGGCAGTAATAACTCATTGGCATTGAAGAAAGCTTTGGAATCAATTCTCAATTAACTAAAAATGCTTAACTTCTCTCGCAATGCAACTTGCCGAAGAACAAATTGCGAATCCTTGCAATCAATTGTGGATTTACTCATAATGCTTAGCTCATCCAGCCATGTAACATGCCGAAATGTCAGACTTTTAGCAAAAGAGACTGATTGGCATTCAACAAATGTTTCGAAATGAATGTAGATTTACACGCAATGCTTCCCTCATTCACCTACTGACTTATCCGCTATATCAGATTTTCGGCAGTAATAACTCATTGGCATTGAGGAAAGCTTTGGAATCAATTCTCAATAAACTAAAATGCTTAACTTCTCTGGCAATGCAACTTGCCGAAGAACAAATTGCGAATCCTTGCAATCAATTGTGGATTTACGCATACCTAATCCAGCCATGTAACATGCCGAAATATCAGACTTCTGGCAAAAGAGTCTGATTGGCATTCAACAAATCTTTGGAAATGAATGTAGATTTACAAGCAATGCTTCCCTCATTCACGTACTGACTTACCCGCCGTATCAGATTTTCGGCAGTAAAGACTCACTGGCATTGAGAAATTCATTGGAATCAATTCTCCATCAACTCAAAATGCTTTCCTTATCTCGCCATGGAACTGGGCGAAGAGCAAGCTGCGAATCCTTGCCATCAATTGTTGATTTACTCAGAATGCTTAGCTCATCCAGCCATGTAACATGCCGAAATATCAGACTTCAGGCAATAGAGACTGATTGGCATTCAACAAATGTTTCGAAATGAATGTACATTTACACGCAATGCTTCCCTCATTCACCTACTGACTTATCCGCTATATCAGATTTTCGGCAGTAATAACTCATTGGCATTGAGGAAAGCTTTGGAATCAATTCTCAATAAACTAAAATGCTTAACTTCTCTGGCAATGCAACTTGCCGAAGAACAAATTGCGAATCCTTGCAATCAATTGTGGATTTACTCATAATGCTTACCTCATCCAGCCATGTAACATGCCGAAATATCAGACTTCTGGCAAAAGAATCTGATTGGCATTCAACAAATCTTTGGAAATCAATGTCGATTTACACGCAATGCTTCCCTCATTCACATACTGACTTACCCGCTATATCAGACTGTCGGCAGTAATAACTCATTGGCATTGAGAACAGCTTTGGAATCAATTCTCAATTAACTGGAAATGCTTCACTTATCTCGGCATGCAACTTGCCAAAGAACAAATTGCGAATTGATGCAATCAAATGTGGATTGACTAAATTGCTGAACCCTTCGAGATAAGCACTTTGCCGCAATGTCAGATTTTTGGCGAGTTAGCTTTCATTTGTGTTGAGGAAATCTTTGGGATCAACACTGGGGTTACTCAAAATGCTTACCTCATCCAGATATGCACATTACATCAAGATCAGATTTCTGGCGATAAAAGCTCATTGGCATTGAGGAACTCTTTGGACTCAATTCTGGATTTACTCAAAATGATTATCTCATCCAGCCACATAACGTGCCGAAATATCAGACTTTTGGCAAAAGAGACTGATTGGCATTCAACAAATGTTTCGAAATAAATGTAGATTTACACGCAATGCTTCCCTCATTCACCTACTGTCTTATCCGCTATATCAGATTTTCGGCAGTAATAACTCATTGGCATTGAGGAAAGCTTTGGAATCAATTCTCAATAAACTAAAATGCTTAACTTCTCTCGCAATGCAACTTGCCGAAGAACAAATTGCGAATCCTTGCAATCAATTGTGGATTTACTCATAATGCTTACCTCATCCAGCCATGTAACATGCCGAAATATCAGACTTCAGGCAATAGAGACTGATTGGCATTCAACAAATCTTTGGAAATGAATGTAGATTTACAAGCAATGCTTCCCTCATTCACGTACTGACTTACCCGCCGTATCAGATTGTCGGCAGTAAAGACTCACTGGCATTGAGGAATTCATTGGAATCAATTCTCCATCAACTCAAAATGCTTTCCTTATCTCGCCATGGAGCTGGGCGAAGAGCAAGTTGCGAATCCTTGCCATCAATTGTTGATTTACTCAGAATGCTTAGCTCATCCAGCCATGTAACATGCCGAAATATCAGACTTCAGGCAATAGAGACTGATTGGCATTCAACAAATGTTTCGAAATGAATGTACATTTAAACGCAATGCTTCCCTCATTAACCTACTGACTTATCCGCTATATCAGATTTTCGGCAGTAATAACTCATTGGCATTGAGGAAAGCTTTGGAATCAATTCTCAATAAACTAAAATGCTTAACTTCTCTGGCAATGCAACTTGCCGAAGAACAAATTGCGAATCCTTGCAATCAATTGTGGATTTACGCATACCTAATCCAGCCATGTAACATGCCGAAATATCAGACTTCTGGCAAAAGAGTCTGATTGGCATTCAACAAATCTTTGGAAATGAATGTAGATTTACACGCAATGCTTCCCTCATTCACATACTGACTTACCCGCTATATCAGATTTTCGGCAGTACAGACTCACTGGCATTGAGGAATTCATTGGAATCAATTCTCCATCAACTCAAAATGCTTTCCTTATCTCGCCATGGAGCTGGGCGAAGAGCAAGTTGCGAATCCTTGCAGTCAATTGTTGATTTACTCATAATGCTTAGCTCATCCAGCCATGTAACATGCCGAAATATCAGACTTCAGGCAATAGAGACTGATTGGCATTCAACAAATCTTTGGAAATCAATGTAGATTTACACGCAATGCATCCCTCATTCACATACTGACTTACCCGCTATATCAGATTTTCGTCAGTAATAACTCATTGGCATTGAGGAAAGCTTTGGAATCAATTCTCAATTAACTAAAAATGCTGAACTTCTCTCGCAATGCAATTTGCCGAAGAACAAATTGCGAATCCTTGCAATCAATTGTGGATTTACTCATAATGCTTACCTCATCCAGCCATGTAACATGCCGAAATATCAGACTTCTGGCAAAAGAATCTGATTGGCATTCAACAAATCTTTGGAAATCAATGTCGATTTACACGCAATGCTTCCCTCATTCACATACTGACTTACCCGCTATATCAGACTGTCGGCAGTAATAACTCATTGGCATTGAGGACAGCTTTGGAATCAATTCTCAATTAACTGAAAATGCTTCACTTATCTCGGCATGCAACTTGCCAAAGAACAAATTGCGAATTGATGCAATCAAATGTGGATTGACTAAATTGCTGAACCCTTCGAGATAAGCACTTTGCCGCAATGTCAGATTTTTGGCGAGTTAGCTTTCATTTGTGTTGAGGAAATCTTTGGGATCAACACTGGGGTTACTCAAAATGCTTACCTCATCCAGATATGCACATTACATCAAGATCAGATTTCTGGCGATAAAAGCTCATTGGCATTGAGGAACTCTTTGGACTCAATTCTGGATTTACTCAAAATGATTATCTCATCCAGCCACATAACGTGCCGAAATATCAGACTTTTGGCAAAAGAGACTGATTGGCATTCAACAAATGTTTCGAAATGAATGTAGATTTACACTCAATGCTTCCCTCATTCACCTACTGTCTTATCCGCTATATCAGATTTTCGGCAGTAATAACTCATTGGCATTGAGGAAAGCTTTGGAATCAATTCTCAATAAACTAAAATGCTTAACTTCTCTCGCAATGCAACTTGCCGAAGAACAAATTGCGAATCCTTGCAATCAATTGTGGATTTACTCATAATGCTTACCTAATCCAGCCATGTAACATGCCGAAATATCAGACTTCTGGCAAAAGAGTCTGATTGGCATTCAACAAATCTTTGGAAATGAATGTAGATTTACAAGCAATGCTTCCCTCATTCACGTACTGACTTACCCGCCGTATCAGATTGTCGGCAGTAAAGACTCACTGGCATTGAGGAATTCATTGGAATCAATTCTCCATCAACTCAAAATGCTTTCCTTATCTCGCCATGGAGCTGGGCGAAGAGCAAGTTGCGAATCCTTGCCATCAATTGTTGATTTACTCAGAATGCTTAGCTCATCCAGCAATGTAACATGCCGAAATATCAGACTTCAGGCAAAAGAGACTGATTGGCATTCAACAAATCTTTGGAAATCAATGTAGATTTACATGCACTGCGTCCCTCATTCACATACTGACTTACCCGCTACATCAGATTTTCGGCAGTAATAACTCATTGGCATTGAAGAAAGCTTTGGAATCAATTCTCAATTAACTAAAAATGCTTAACTTCTCTCGCAATGCAACTTGCCGAAGAACAAATTGCGAATCCTTGCAATCAATTGTGGATTTACTCATAATGCTTAGCTCATCCAGCCATGTAACATGCCGAAATGTCAGACTTTTGGCAAAAGAGACTGATTGGCATTCAACAAATGTTTCGAAATGAATGTAGATTTACACGCAATGCTTCCCTCATTCACCTACTGACTTATCCGCTATATCAGATTTTCGGCAGTAATAACTCATTGGCATTGAGGAAAGCTTTGGAATCAATTCTCAATAAACTAAAATGCTTAACTTCTCTGGCAATGCAACTTGCCGAAGAACAAATTGCGAATCCTTGCAATCAATTGTGGATTTACGCATACCTAATCCAGCCATGTAACATGCCGAAATATCAGACTTCTGGCAAAAGAGTCTGATTGGCATTCAACAAATCTTTGGAAATGAATGTAGATTTACAAGCAATGCTTCCCTCATTCACGTACTGACTTACCCGCCGTATCAGATTTTCGGCAGTAAAGACTCACTGGCATTGAGGAATTCATTGGAATCAATTCTCCATCAACTCAAAATGCTTTCCTTATCTCGCCATGGAACTGGGCGAAGAGCAAGCTGCGAATCCTTGCCATCAATTGTTGATTTACTCAGAATGCTTAGCTCATCCAGCCATGTAACATGCCGAAATATCAGACTTCAGGCAATAGAGACTGATTGGCATTCAACAAATGTTTCGAAATGAATGTACATTTACACGCAATGCTTCCCTCATTCACCTACTGACTTATCCGCTATATCAGATTTTCGGCAGTAATAACTCATTGGCATTGAGGAAAGCTTTGGAATCAATTCTCAATAAACTAAAATGCTTAACTTCTCTGGCAATGCAACTTGCCGAAGAACAAATTGCGAATCCTTGCAATCAATTGTGGATTTACTCATAATGCTTACCTCATCCAGCCATGTAACATGCCGAAATATCAGACTTCTGGCAAAAGAATCTGATTGGCATTCAACAAATCTTTGGAAATCAATGTCGATTTACACGCAATGCTTCCCTCATTCACATACTGACTTACCCGCTATATCAGACTGTCGGCAGTAATAACTCATTGGCATTGAGAACAGCTTTGGAATCAATTCTCAATTAACTGGAAATGCTTCACTTATCTCGGCATGCAACTTGCCAAAGAACAAATTGCGAATTGATGCAATCAAATGTGGATTGACTAAATTGCTGAACCCTTCGAGATAAGCACTTTGCCGCAATGTCAGATTTTTGGCGAGTTAGCTTTCATTTGTGTTGAGGAAATCTTTGGGATCAACACTGGGGTTACTCAAAATGCTTACCTCATCCAGATATGCACATTACATCAAGATCAGATTTCTGGCGATAAAAGCTCATTGGCATTGAGGAACTCTTTGGACTCAATTCTGGATTTACTCAAAATGATTATCTCATCCAGCCACATAACGTGCCGAAATATCAGACTTTTGGCAAAAGAGACTGATTGGCATTCAACAAATGTTTCGAAATAAATGTAGATTTACACGCAATGCTTCCCTCATTCACCTACTGTCTTATCCGCTATATCAGATTTTCGGCAGTAATAACTGATTGGCATTGAGGAAAGCTTTGGAATCAATTCTCAATAAACTAAAATGCTTAACTTCTCTCGCAATGCAACTTGCCGAAGAACAAATTGCGAATCCTTGCAATCAATTGTGGATTTACTCATAATGCTTACCTCATCCAGCCATGTAACATGCCGAAATATCAGACTTCAGGCAATAGAGACTGATTGGCATTCAACAAATCTTTGGAAATGAATGTAGATTTACAAGCAATGCTTCCCTCATTCACGTACTGACTTACCCGCCGTATCAGATTGTCGGCAGTAAAGACTCACTGGCATTGAGGAATTCATTGGAATCAATTCTCCATCAACTCAAAATGCTTTCCTTATCTCGCCATGGAGCTGGGCGAAGAGCAAGTTGCGAATCCTTGCCATCAATTGTTGATTTACTCAGAATGCTTAGCTCATCCAGCCATGTAACATGCCGAAATATCAGACTTCAGGCAAAAGAGACTGATTGGCATTCAACAAATCTTTGGAAATCAATGTAGATTTACATGCACTGCGTCCCTCATTCACATACTGACTTACCCGCTACATCAGATTTTCGGCAGTAATAACTCATTGGCATTGAAGAAAGCTTTGGAATCAATTCTCAATTAACTAAAAATGCTTAACTTCTCTCGCAATGCAACTTGCCGAAGAACAAATTGCGAATCCTTGCAATCAATTGTGGATTTACTCATAATGCTTAGCTCATCCAGCCATGTAACATGCCGAAATGTCAGACTTTTGGCAAAAGAGACTGATTGGCATTCAACAAATGTTTCGAAATGAATGTAGATTTACACGCAATGCTTCCCTCATTCACCTACTGACTTATCCGCTATATCAGATTTTCGGCAGTAATAACTCATTGGCATTGAGGAAAGCTTTGGAATCAATTCTCAATAAACTAAAATGCTTAACTTCTCTGGCAATGCAACTTGCCGAAGAACAAATTGCGAATCCTTGCAATCAATTGTGGATTTACGCATACCTAATCCAGCCATGTAACATGCCGAAATATCAGACTTCTGGCAAAAGAGTCTGATTGGCATTCAACAAATCTTTGGAAATGAATGTAGATTTACAAGCAATGCTTCCCTCATTCACGTACTGACTTACCCGCCGTATCAGATTTTCGGCAGTAAAGACTCACTGGCATTGAGGAATTCATTGGAATCAATTCTCCATCAACTCAAAATGCTTTCCTTATCTCGCCATGGAGCTGGGCGAAGAGCAAGTTGCGAATCCTTGCCATCAATTGTTGATTTACTCAGAATGCTTAGCTCATCCAGCCATGTAACATGCCGAAATATCAGACTTCAGGCAATAGAGACTGATTGGCATTCAACAAATGTTTCGAAATGAATGTACATTTAAACGCAATGCTTCCCTCATTAACCTACTGACTTATCCGCTATATCAGATTTTCGGCAGTAATAACTCATTGGCATTGAGGAAAGCTTTGGAATCAATTCTCAATAAACTAAAATGCTTAACTTCTCTGGCAATGCAACTTGCCGAAGAACAAATTGCGAATCCTTGCAATCAATTGTGGATTTACGCATACCTAATCCAGCCATGTAACATGCCGAAATATCAGACTTCTGGCAAAAGAGTCTGATTGGCATTCAACAAATCTTTGGAAATGAATGTAGATTTACACGCAATGCTTCCCTCATTCACATACTGACTTACCCGCTATATCAGATTTTCGGCAGTACAGACTCACTGGCATTGAGGAATTCATTGGAATCAATTCTCCATCAACTCAAAATGCTTTCCTTATCTCGCCATGGAGCTGGGCGAAGAGCAAGTTGCGAATCCTTGCAGTCAATTGTTGATTTACTCATAATGCTTAGCTCATCCAGCCATGTAACATGCCGAAATATCAGACTTCAGGCAATAGAGACTGATTGGCATTCAACAAATCTTTGGAAATCAATGTAGATTTACACGCAATGCATCCCTCATTCACATACTGACTTACCCGCTATATCAGATTTTCTTCAGTAATAACTCATTGGCATTGAGGAAAGCTTTGGAATCAATTCTCAATTAACTAAAAATGCTGAACTTCTCTCGCAATGCAATTTGCCGAAGAACAAATTGCGAATCCTTGCAATCAATTGTGGATTTACTCATAATGCTTACCTCATCCAGCCATGTAACATGCCGAAATATCAGACTTCTGGCAAAAGAATCTGATTGGCATTCAACAAATCTTTGGAAATCAATGTCGATTTACACGCAATGCTTCCCTCATTCACATACTGACTTACCCGCTATATCAGACTGTCGGCAGTAATAACTCATTGGCATTGAGGACAGCTTTGGAATCAATTCTCAATTAACTGAAAATGCTTCACTTATCTCGGCATGCAACTTGCCAAAGAACAAATTGCGAATTGATGCAATCAAATGTGGATTGACTAAATTGCTGAACCCTTCGAGATAAGCACTTTGCCGCAATGTCAGATTTTTGGCGAGTTAGCTTTCATTTGTGTTGAGGAAATCTTTGGGATCAACACTGGGGTTACTCAAAATGCTTACCTCATCCAGATATGCACATTACATCAAGATCAGATTTCTGGCGATAAAAGCTCATTGGCATTGAGGAACTCTTTGGACTCAATTCTGGATTTACTCAAAATGATTATCTCATCCAGCCACATAACGTGCCGAAATATCAGACTTTTGGCAAAAGAGACTGATTGGCATTCAACAAATGTTTCGAAATGAATGTAGATTTACACTCAATGCTTCCCTCATTCACCTACTGTCTTATCCGCTATATCAGACTTTCGGCAGTAATAACTCATTGGCATTGAGGAAAGCTTTGGAATCAATTCTCAATAAACTAAAATGCTTAACTTCTCTCGCAATGCAACTTGCCGAAGAACAAATTGCGAATCCTTGCAATCAATTGTGGATTTACTCATAATGCTTACCTAATCCAGCCATGTAACATGCCGAAATATCAGACTTCTGGCAAAAGAGTCTGATTGGCATTCAACAAATCTTTGGAAATGAATGTAGATTTACAAGCAATGCTTCCCTCATTCACGTACTGACTTACCCGCCGTATCAGATTGTCGGCAGTAAAGACTCACTGGCATTGAGGAATTCATTGGAATCAATTCTCCATCAACTCAAAATGCTTTCCTTATCTCGCCATGGAGCTGGGCGAAGAGCAAGTTGCGAATCCTTGCCATCAATTGTTGATTTACTCAGAATGCTTAGCTCATCCAGCCATGTAACATGCCGAAATATCAGACTTCAGGCAAAAGAGACTGATTGGCATTCAACAAATCTTTGGAAATCAATGTAGATTTACATGCACTGCGTCCCTCATTCACATACTGACTTACCCGCTACATCAGATTTTCGGCAGTAATAACTCATTGGCATTGAAGAAAGCTTTGGAATCAATTTTCAATTAACTAAAAATGCTTAACTTCTCTCGCAATGCAACTTGCCGAAGAACAAATTGCGAATCCTTGCAATCAATTGTGGATTTACTCATAATGCTTAGCTCATCCAGCCATGTAACATGCCGAAATGTCAGACTTTTGGCAAAAGAGACTGATTGGCATTCAACAAATGTTTCGAAATGAATGTAGATTTACACGCAATGCTTCCCTCATTCACCTACTGACTTATCCGCTATATCAGATTTTCGGCAGTAATAACTCATTGGCATTGAGGAAAGCTTTGGAATCAATTCTCAATAAACTAAAATGCTTAACTTCTCTGGCAATGCAACTTGCCGAAAAACAAATTGCGAATCCTTGCAATCAATTGTGGATTTACGCATACCTAATCCAGCCATGTAACATGCCGAAATATCAGACTTCTGGCAAAAGAGTCTGATTGGCATTCAACAAATCTTTGGAAATGAATGTAGATTTACAAGCAATGCTTCCCTAATTCACGTACTGACTCACCCGCCGTATCAGATTTTCGGCAGTGAAGACTCACTGGCATTGAGGAATTCATTGGAATCAATTCTCCATCAACTCAAAATGCTTTCCTTATCTCGCCATGGAGTTGGGCGAAGAGCAAGTTGCGAATCCTTGCAGTCAATTGTTGATTTACTCATAATGCTTAGCTCATCCAGCCATGTAACATGCCGAAATATCAGACTTCAGGCAATAGAGACTGATTGGCATTCAACAAATCTTTGGAAATCAATGTAGATTTACACGCAATGCATCCCTCATTCACATACTGACTTACCCGCTATATCAGATTTTCTTCAGTAATAACTCATTGGCATTGAGGAAAGCTTTGGAATCAATTCGCAATTAACTAAAAATGCTGAACTTCTCTCGCAATGCAATTTGCCGAAGAACAAATTGCGAATCCTTGCAATCAATTGTGGATTTACTCATAATGCTTACCTCATCCAGCCATGTAACATGCCGAAATATCAGACTTCTGGCAAAAGAATCTGATTGGCATTCAACAAATCTTTGGAAATCAATGTCGATTTACACGCAATGCTTCCCTCATTCACATACTGACTTACCCGCTATATCAGACTGTCGGCAGTAATAACTCATTGGCATTGAGGACAGCTTTGGAATCAATTCTCAATTAACTGAAAATGCTTCACTTATCTCGGCATGCAACTTGCCAAAGAACAAATTGCGAATTGATGCAATCAAATGTGGATTGACTAAATTGCTGAACCCTTCGAGATAAGCACTTTGCCGCAATGTCAGATTTTTGGCGAGTTAGCTTTCATTTGTGTTGAGGAAATCTTTGGGATCAACACTGGGGTTACTCAAAATGCTTACCTCATCCAGATATGCACATTACATCAAGATCAGATTTCTGGCGATAAAAGCTCATTGGCATTGAGGAACTCTTTGGACTCAATTCTGGATTTACTCAAAATGATTATCTCATCCAGCCACATAACGTGCCGAAATATCAGACTTTTGGCAAAAGAGACTGATTGGCATTCAACAAATGTTTCGAAATGAATGTAGATTTACACTCAATGCTTCCCTCATTCACCTACTGTCTTATCCGCTATATCAGATTTTCGGCAGTAATAACTCATTGGCATTGAGGAAAGCTTTGGAATCAATTCTCAATAAACTAAAATGCTTAACTTCTCTCGCAATGCAACTTGCCGAAGAACAAATTGCGAATCCTTGCAATCAATTGTGGATTTACTCATAATGCTTACCTAATCCAGCCATGTAACATGCCGAAATATCAGACTTCTGGCAAAAGAGTCTGATTGGCATTCAACAAATCTTTGGAAATGAATGTAGATTTACAAGCAATGCTTCCCTCATTCACGTACTGACTTACCCGCCGTATCAGATTGTCGGCAGTAAAGACTCACTGGCATTGAGGAATTCATTGGAATCAATTCTCCATCAACTCAAAATGCTTTCCTTATCTCGCCATGGAGCTGGGCGAAGAGCAAGTTGCGAATCCTTGCCATCAATTGTTGATTTACTCAGAATGCTTAGCTCATCCAGCCATGTAACATGCCGAAATATCAGACTTCAGGCAAAAGAGACTGATTGGCATTCAACAAATCTTTGGAAATCAATGTAGATTTACATGCACTGCGTCCCTCATTCACATACTGACTTACCCGCTACATCAGATTTTCGGCAGTAATAACTCATTGGCATTGAAGAAAGCTTTGGAATCAATTCTCAATTAACTAAAAATGCTTAACTTCTCTCGCAATGCAACTTGCCGAAGAACAAATTGCGAATCCTTGCAATCAATTGTGGATTTACTCATAATGCTTAGCTCATCCAGCCATGTAACATGCCGAAATGTCAGACTTTTGGCAAAAGAGACTGATTGGCATTCAACAAATGTTTCGAAATGAATGTAGATTTACACGCAATGCTTCCCTCATTCACCTACTGACTTATCCGCTATATCAGATTTTCGGCAGTAATAACTCATTGGCATTGAGGAAAGCTTTGGAATCAATTCTCAATAAACTAAAATGCTTAACTTCTCTGGCAATGCAACTTGCCGAAGAACAAATTGCGAATCCTTGCAATCAATTGTGGATTTACGCATACCTAATCCAGCCATGTAACATGCCGAAATATCAGACTTCTGGCAAAAGAGTCTGATTGGCATTCAACAAATCTTTGGAAATGAATGTAGATTTACAAGCAATGCTTCCCTCATTCACGTACTGACTTACCCGCCGTATCAGATTTTCGGCAGTAAAGACTCACTGGCATTGAGGAATTCATTGGAATCAATTCTCCATCAACTCAAAATGCTTTCCTTATCTCGCCATGGAGCTGGGCGAAGAGCAAGTTGCGAATCCTTGCAGTCAATTGTTGATTTACTCATAATGCTTAGCTCATCCAGCCATGTAACATGCCGAAATATCAGACTTCAGGCAATAGAGACTGATTGGCATTCAACAAATCTTTGGAAATCAATGTAGATTTACACGCAATGCATCCCTCATTCACATACTGACTTACCCGCTATATCAGATTTTCTTCAGTAATAACTCATTGGCATTGAGGAAAGCTTTGGAATCAATTCTCAATTAACTAAAAATGCTGAACTTCTCTCGCAATGCAATTTGCCGAAGAACAAATTGCGAATCCTTGCAATCAATTGTGGATTTACTCATAATGCTTACCTCATCCAGCCATGTAACATGCCGAAATATCAGACTTCTGGCAAAAGAATCTGATTGGCATTCAACAAATCTTTGGAAATCAATGTCGATTTACACGCAATGCTTCCCTCATTCACATACTGACTTACCCGCTATATCAGACTGTCGGCAGTAATAACTCATTGGCATTGAGAACAGCTTTGGAATCAATTCTCAATTAACTGAAAATGCTTCACTTATCTCGGCATGCAACTTGCCAAAGAACAAATTGCGAATTGATGCAATCAAATGTGGATTGACTAAATTGCTGAACCCTTCGAGATAAGCACTTTGCCGCAATGTCAGATTTGTGGCGAGTTAGCTTTCATTTGTGTTGAGGAAATCTTTGGGATCAACACTGGGGTTACTCAAAATGCTTACCTCATCCAGATATGCACATTACATCAAGATCAGATTTCTGGCGATAAAAGCTCATTGGCATTGAGGAACTCTTTGGACTCAATTCTGGATTTACTCAAAATGATTATCTCATCCAGCCACATAACGTGCCGAAATATCAGACTTTTGGCAAAAGAGACTGATTGGCATTCAACAAATGTTTCGAAATGAATGTAGATTTACACTCAATGCTTCCCTCATTCACCTACTGTCTTATCCGCTATATCAGATTTTCGGCAGTAATAACTCATTGGCATTGAGGAAAGCTTTGGAATCAATTCTCAATAAACTAAAATGCTTAACTTCTCTCGCAATGCAACTTGCCGAAGAACAAATTGCGAATCCTTGCAATCAATTGTGGATTTACTCATAATGCTTACCTAATCCAGCCATGTAACATGCCGAAATATCAGACTTCTGGCAAAAGAGTCTGATTGGCATTCAACAAATCTTTGGAAATGAATGTAGATTTACAAGCAATGCTTCCCTCATTCACGTACTGACTTACCCGCCGTATCAGATTGTCGGCAGTAAAGACTCACTGGCATTGAGGAATTCATTGGAATCAATTCTCCATCAACTCAAAATGCTTTCCTTATCTCGCCATGGAGCTGGGCGAAGAGCAAGTTGCGAATCCTTGCCATCAATTGTTGATTTACTCAGAATGCTTAGCTCATCCAGCCATGTAACATGCCGAAATATCAGACTTCAGGCAAAAGAGACTGATTGGCATTCAACAAATCTTTGGAAATCAATGTAGATTTACATGCACTGCGTCCCTCATTCACATACTGACTTACCCGCTACATCAGATTTTCGGCAGTAATAACTCATTGGCATTGAAGAAAGCTTTGGAATCAATTTTCAATTAACTAAAAATGCTTAACTTCTCTCGCAATGCAACTTGCCGAAGAACAAATTGCGAATCCTTGCAATCAATTGTGGATTTACTCATAATGCTTAGCTCATCCAGCCATGTAACATGCCGAAATGTCAGACTTTTGGCAAAAGAGACTGATTGGCATTCAACAAATGTTTCGAAATGAATGTAGATTTACACGCAATGCTTCCCTCATTCACCTACTGACTTATCCGCTATATCAGATTTTCGGCAGTAATAACTCATTGGCATTGAGGAAAGCTTTGGAATCAATTCTCAATAAACTAAAATGCTTAACTTCTCTGGCAATGCAACTTGCCGAAAAACAAATTGCGAATCCTTGCAATCAATTGTGGATTTACGCATACCTAATCCAGCCATGTAACATGCCGAAATATCAGACTTCTGGCAAAAGAGTCTGATTGGCATTCAACAAATCTTTGGAAATGAATGTAGATTTACAAGCAATGCTTCCCTAATTCACGTACTGACTCACCCGCCGTATCAGATTTTCGGCAGTGAAGACTCACTGGCATTGAGGAATTCATTGGAATCAATTCTCCATCAACTCAAAATGCTTTCCTTATCTCGCCATGGAGTTGGGCGAAGAGCAAGTTGCGAATCCTTGCAGTCAATTGTTGATTTACTCATAATGCTTAGCTCATCCAGCCATGTAACATGCCGAAATATCAGACTTCAGGCAATAGAGACTGATTGGCATTCAACAAATCTTTGGAAATCAATGTAGATTTACACGCAATGCATCCCTCATTCACATACTGACTTACCCGCTATATCAGATTTTCTTCAGTAATAACTCATTGGCATTGAGGAAAGCTTTGGAATCAATTCTCAATTAACTAAAAATGCTGAACTTCTCTCGCAATGCAATTTGCCGAAGAACAAATTGCGAATCCTTGCAATCAATTGTGGATTTACTCATAATGCTTACCTCATCCAGCCATGTAACATGCCGAAATATCAGACTTCTGGCAAAAGAATCTGATTGGCATTCAACAAATCTTTGGAAATCAATGTCGATTTACACGCAATGCTTCCCTCATTCACATACTGACTTACCCGCTATATCAGACTGTCGGCAGTAATAACTCATTGGCATTGAGGACAGCTTTGGAATCAATTCTCAATTAACTGAAAATGCTTCACTTATCTCGGCATGCAACTTGCCAAAGAACAAATTGCGAATTGATGCAATCAAATGTGGATTGACTAAATTGCTGAACCCTTCGAGATAAGCACTTTGCCGCAATGTCAGATTTTTGGCGAGTTAGCTTTCATTTGTGTTGAGGAAATCTTTGGGATCAACACTGGGGTTACTCAAAATGCTTACCTCATCCAGATATGCACATTACATCAAGATCAGATTTCTGGCGATAAAAGCTCATTGGCATTGAGGAACTCTTTGGACTCAATTCTGGATTTACTCAAAATGATTATCTCATCCAGCCACATAACGTGCCGAAATATCAGACTTTTGGCAAAAGAGACTGATTGGCATTCAACAAATGTTTCGAAATGAATGTAGATTTACACTCAATGCTTCCCTCATTCACCTACTGTCTTATCCGCTATATCAGATTTTCGGCAGTAATAACTCATTGGCATTGAGGAAAGCTTTGGAATCAATTCTCAATAAACTAAAATGCTTAACTTCTCTCGCAATGCAACTTGCCGAAGAACAAATTGCGAATCCTTGCAATCAATTGTGGATTTACTCATAATGCTTACCTAATCCAGCCATGTAACATGCCGAAATATCAGACTTCTGGCAAAAGAGTCTGATTGGCATTCAACAAATCTTTGGAAATGAATGTAGATTTACAAGCAATGCTTCCCTCATTCACGTACTGACTTACCCGCCGTATCAGATTGTCGGCAGTAAAGACTCACTGGCATTGAGGAATTCATTGGAATCAATTCTCCATCAACTCAAAATGCTTTCCTTATCTCGCCATGGAGCTGGGCGAAGAGCAAGTTGCGAATCCTTGCCATCAATTGTTGATTTACTCAGAATGCTTAGCTCATCCAGCCATGTAACATGCCGAAATATCAGACTTCAGGCAAAAGAGACTGATTGGCATTCAACAAATCTTTGGAAATCAATGTAGATTTACATGCACTGCGTCCCTCATTCACATACTGACTTACCCGCTACATCAGATTTTCGGCAGTAATAACTCATTGGCATTGAAGAAAGCTTTGGAATCAATTCTCAATTAACTAAAAATGCTTAACTTCTCTCGCAATGCAACTTGCCGAAGAACAAATTGCGAATCCTTGCAATCAATTGTGGATTTACTCATAATGCTTAGCTCATCCAGCCATGTAACATGCCGAAATGTCAGACTTTTGGCAAAAGAGACTGATTGGCATTCAACAAATGTTTCGAAATGAATGTAGATTTACACGCAATGCTTCCCTCATTCACCTACTGACTTATCCGCTATATCAGATTTTCGGCAGTAATAACTCATTGGCATTGAGGAAAGCTTTGGAATCAATTCTCAATAAACTAAAATGCTTAACTTCTCTGGCAATGCAACTTGCCGAAGAACAAATTGCGAATCCTTGCAATCAATTGTGGATTTACGCATACCTAATCCAGCCATGTAACATGCCGAAATATCAGACTTCTGGCAAAAGAGTCTGATTGGCATTCAACAAATCTTTGGAAATGAATGTAGATTTACAAGCAATGCTTCCCTCATTCACGTACTGACTTACCCGCCGTATCAGATTTTCGGCAGTAAAGACTCACTGGCATTGAGGAATTCATTGGAATCAATTCTCCATCAACTCAAAATGCTTTCCTTATCTCGCCATGGAGCTGGGCGAAGAGCAAGTTGCGAATCCTTGCAGTCAATTGTTGATTTACTCATAATGCTTAGCTCATCCAGCCATGTAACATGCCGAAATATCAGACTTCAGGCAATAGAGACTGATTGGCATTCAACAAATCTTTGGTAATCAATGTAGATTTACACGCAATGCATCCCTCATTCACATACTGACTTACCCGCTATATCAGATTTTCTTCAGTAATAACTCATTGGCATTGAGGAAAGCTTTGGAATCAATTCTCAATTAACTAAAAATGCTGAACTTCTCTCGCAATGCAATTTGCCGAAGAACAAATTGCGAATCCTTGCAATCAATTGTGGATTTACTCATAATGCTTACCTCATCCAGCCATGTAACATGCCGAAATATCAGACTTCTGGCAAAAGAATCTGATTGGCATTCAACAAATCTTTGGAAATCAATGTCGATTTACACGCAATGCTTCCCTCATTCACATACTGACTTACCCGCTATATCAGACTGTCGGCAGTAATAACTCATTGGCATTGAGAACAGCTTTGGAATCAATTCTCAATTAACTGAAAATGCTTCACTTATCTCGGCATGCAACTTGCCAAAGAACAAATTGCGAATTGATGCAATCAAATGTGGATTGACTAAATTGCTGAACCCTTCGAGATAAGCACTTTGCCGCAATGTCAGATTTGTGGCGAGTTAGCTTTCATTTGTGTTGAGGAAATCTTTGGGATCAACACTGGGGTTACTCAAAATGCTTACCTCATCCAGATATGCACATTACATCAAGATCAGATTTCTGGCGATAAAAGCTCATTGGCATTGAGGAACTCTTTGGACTCAATTCTGGATTTACTCAAAATGATTATCTCATCCAGCCACATAACGTGCCGAAATATCAGACTTTTGGCAAAAGAGACTGATTGGCATTCAACAAATGTTTCGAAATGAATGTAGATTTACACTCAATGCTTCCCTCATTCACCTACTGTCTTATCCGCTATATCAGATTTTCGGCAGTAATAACTCATTGGCATTGAGGAAAGCTTTGGAATCAATTCTCAATAAACTAAAATGCTTAACTTCTCTCGCAATGCAACTTGCCGAAGAACAAATTGCGAATCCTTGCAATCAATTGTGGATTTACTCATAATGCTTACCTAATCCAGCCATGTAACATGCCGAAATATCAGACTTCTGGCAAAAGAGTCTGATTGGCATTCAACAAATCTTTGGAAATGAATGTAGATTTACAAGCAATGCTTCCCTCATTCACGTACTGACTTACCCGCCGTATCAGATTGTCGGCAGTAAAGACTCACTGGCATTGAGGAATTCATTGGAATCAATTCTCCATCAACTCAAAATGCTTTCCTTATCTCGCCATGGAGCTGGGCGAAGAGCAAGTTGCGAATCCTTGCCATCAATTGTTGATTTACTCAGAATGCTTAGCTCATCCAGCCATGTAACATGCCGAAATATCAGACTTCAGGCAAAAGAGACTGATTGGCATTCAACAAATCTTTGGAAATCAATGTAGATTTACATGCACTGCGTCCCTCATTCACATACTGACTTACCCGCTACATCAGATTTTCGGCAGTAATAACTCATTGGCATTGAAGAAAGCTTTGGAATCAATTCTCAATTAACTAAAAATGCTTAACTTCTCTCGCAATGCAACTTGCCGAAGAACAAATTGCGAATCCTTGCAATCAATTGTGGATTTACTCATAATGCTTAGCTCATCCAGCCATGTAACATGCCGAAATGTCAGACTTTTGGCAAAAGAGACTGATTGGCATTCAACAAATGTTTCGAAATGAATGTAGATTTACACGCAATGCTTCCCTCATTCACCTACTGACTTATCCGCTATATCAGATTTTCGGCAGTAATAACTCATTGGCATTGAGGAAAGCTTTGGAATCAATTCTCAATAAACTAAAATGCTTAACTTCTCTGGCAATGCAACTTGCCGAAGAACAAATTGCGAATCCTTGCAATCAATTGTGGATTTACGCATACCTAATCCAGCCATGTAACATGCCGAAATATCAGACTTCTGGCAAAAGAGTCTGATTGGCATTCAACAAATCTTTGGAAATGAATGTAGATTTACAAGCAATGCTTCCCTCATTCACGTACTGACTTACCCGCCGTATCAGATTTTCGGCAGTAAAGACTCACTGGCATTGAGGAATTCATTGGAATCAATTCTCCATCAACTCAAAATGCTTTCCTTATCTCGCCATGGAGCTGGGCGAAGAGCAAGTTGCGAATCCTTGCAGTCAATTGTTGATTTACTCATAATGCTTAGCTCATCCAGCCATGTAACATGCCGAAATATCAGACTTCAGGCAATAGAGACTGATTGGCATTCAACAAATCTTTGGAAATCAATGTAGATTTACACGCAATGCATCCCTCATTCACATACTGACTTACCCGCTATATCAGATTTTCTTCAGTAATAACTCATTGGCATTGAGGAAAGCTTTGGAATCAATTCTCAATTAACTAAAAATGCTGAACTTCTCTCGCAATGCAATTTGCCGAAGAACAAATTGCGAATCCTTGCAATCAATTGTGGATTTACTCATAATGCTTACCTCATCCAGCCATGTAACATGCCGAAATATCAGACTTCTGGCAAAAGAATCTGATTGGCATTCAACAAATCTTTGGAAATCAATGTCGATTTACACGCAATGCTTCCCTCATTCACATACTGACTTACCCGCTATATCAGACTGTCGGCAGTAATAACTCATTGGCATTGAGAACAGCTTTGGAATCAATTCTCAATTAACTGAAAATGCTTCACTTATCTCGGCATGCAACTTGCCAAAGAACAAATTGCGAATTGATGCAATCAAATGTGGATTGACTAAATTGCTGAACCCTTCGAGATAAGCACTTTGCCGCAATGTCAGATTTGTGGCGAGTTAGCTTTCATTTGTGTTGAGGAAATCTTTGGGATCAACACTGGGGTTACTCAAAATGCTTACCTCATCCAGATATGCACATTACATCAAGATCAGATTTCTGGCGATAAAAGCTCATTGGCATTGAGGAACTCTTTGGACTCAATTCTGGATTTACTCAAAATGATTATCTCATCCAGCCACATAACGTGCCGAAATATCAGACTTTTGGCAAAAGAGACTGATTGGCATTCAACAAATGTTTCGAAATGAATGTAGATTTACACTCAATGCTTCCCTCATTCACCTACTGTCTTATCCGCTATATCAGATTTTCGGCAGTAATAACTCATTGGCATTGAGGAAAGCTTTGGAATCAATTCTCAATAAACTAAAATGCTTAACTTCTCTCGCAATGCAACTTGCCGAAGAACAAATTGCGAATCCTTGCAATCAATTGTGGATTTACTCATAATGCTTACCTAATCCAGCCATGTAACATGCCGAAATATCAGACTTCTGGCAAAAGAGTCTGATTGGCATTCAACAAATCTTTGGAAATGAATGTAGATTTACAAGCAATGCTTCCCTCATTCACGTACTGACTTACCCGCCGTATCAGATTGTCGGCAGTAAAGACTCACTGGCATTGAGGAATTCATTGGAATCAATTCTCCATCAACTCAAAATGCTTTCCTTATCTCGCCATGGAGCTGGGCGAAGAGCAAGTTGCGAATCCTTGCCATCAATTGTTGATTTACTCAGAATGCTTAGCTCATCCAGCCATGTAACATGCCGAAATATCAGACTTCAGGCAAAAGAGACTGATTGGCATTCAACAAATCTTTGGAAATCAATGTAGATTTACATGCACTGCGTCCCTCATTCACATACTGACTTACCCGCTACATCAGATTTTCGGCAGTAATAACTCATTGGCATTGAAGAAAGCTTTGGAATCAATTTTCAATTAACTAAAAATGCTTAACTTCTCTCGCAATGCAACTTGCCGAAGAACAAATTGCGAATCCTTGCAATCAATTGTGGATTTACTCATAATGCTTAGCTCATCCAGCCATGTAACATGCCGAAATGTCAGACTTTTGGCAAAAGAGACTGATTGGCATTCAACAAATGTTTCGAAATGAATGTAGATTTACACGCAATGCTTCCCTCATTCACCTACTGACTTATCCGCTATATCAGATTTTCGGCAGTAATAACTCATTGGCATTGAGGAAAGCTTTGGAATCAATTCTCAATAAACTAAAATGCTTAACTTCTCTGGCAATGCAACTTGCCGAAAAACAAATTGCGAATCCTTGCAATCAATTGTGGATTTACGCATACCTAATCCAGCCATGTAACATGCCGAAATATCAGACTTCTGGCAAAAGAGTCTGATTGGCATTCAACAAATCTTTGGAAATGAATGTAGATTTACAAGCAATGCTTCCCTAATTCACGTACTGACTCACCCGCCGTATCAGATTTTCGGCAGTGAAGACTCACTGGCATTGAGGAATTCATTGGAATCAATTCTCCATCAACTCAAAATGCTTTCCTTATCTCGCCATGGAGTTGGGCGAAGAGCAAGTTGCGAATCCTTGCAGTCAATTGTTGATTTACTCATAATGCTTAGCTCATCCAGCCATGTAACATGCCGAAATATCAGACTTCAGGCAATAGAGACTGATTGGCATTCAACAAATCTTTGGAAATCAATGTAGATTTACACGCAATGCATCCCTCATTCACATACTGACTTACCCGCTATATCAGATTTTCTTCAGTAATAACTCATTGGCATTGAGGAAAGCTTTGGAATCAATTCTCAATTAACTAAAAATGCTGAACTTCTCTCGCAATGCAATTTGCCGAAGAACAAATTGCGAATCCTTGCAATCAATTGTGGATTTACTCATAATGCTTACCTCATCCAGCCATGTAACATGCCGAAATATCAGACTTCTGGCAAAAGAATCTGATTGGCATTCAACAAATCTTTGGAAATCAATGTCGATTTACACGCAATGCTTCCCTCATTCACATACTGACTTACCCGCTATATCAGACTGTCGGCAGTAATAACTCATTGGCATTGAGGACAGCTTTGGAATCAATTCTCAATTAACTGAAAATGCTTCACTTATCTCGGCATGCAACTTGCCAAAGAACAAATTGCGAATTGATGCAATCAAATGTGGATTGACTAAATTGCTGAACCCTTCGAGATAAGCACTTTGCCGCAATGTCAGATTTTTGGCGAGTTAGCTTTCATTTGTGTTGAGGAAATCTTTGGGATCAACACTGGGGTTACTCAAAATGCTTACCTCATCCAGATATGCACATTACATCAAGATCAGATTTCTGGCGATAAAAGCTCATTGGCATTGAGGAACTCTTTGGACTCAATTCTGGATTTACTCAAAATGATTATCTCATCCAGCCACATAACGTGCCGAAATATCAGACTTTTGGCAAAAGAGACTGATTGGCATTCAACAAATGTTTCGAAATGAATGTAGATTTACACTCAATGCTTCCCTCATTCACCTACTGTCTTATCCGCTATATCAGATTTTCGGCAGTAATAACTCATTGGCATTGAGGAAAGCTTTGGAATCAATTCTCAATAAACTAAAATGCTTAACTTCTCTCGCAATGCAACTTGCCGAAGAACAAATTGCGAATCCTTGCAATCAATTGTGGATTTACTCATAATGCTTACCTAATCCAGCCATGTAACATGCCGAAATATCAGACTTCTGGCAAAAGAGTCTGATTGGCATTCAACAAATCTTTGGAAATGAATGTAGATTTACAAGCAATGCTTCCCTCATTCACGTACTGACTTACCCGCCGTATCAGATTGTCGGCAGTAAAGACTCACTGGCATTGAGGAATTCATTGGAATCAATTCTCCATCAACTCAAAATGCTTTCCTTATCTCGCCATGGAGCTGGGCGAAGAGCAAGTTGCGAATCCTTGCCATCAATTGTTGATTTACTCAGAATGCTTAGCTCATCCAGCCATGTAACATGCCGAAATATCAGACTTCAGGCAAAAGAGACTGATTGGCATTCAACAAATCTTTGGAAATCAATGTAGATTTACATGCACTGCGTCCCTCATTCACATACTGACTTACCCGCTACATCAGATTTTCGGCAGTAATAACTCATTGGCATTGAAGAAAGCTTTGGAATCAATTCTCAATTAACTAAAAATGCTTAACTTCTCTCGCAATGCAACTTGCCGAAGAACAAATTGCGAATCCTTGCAATCAATTGTGGATTTACTCATAATGCTTAGCTCATCCAGCCATGTAACATGCCGAAATGTCAGACTTTTGGCAAAAGAGACTGATTGGCATTCAACAAATGTTTCGAAATGAATGTAGATTTACACGCAATGCTTCCCTCATTCACCTACTGACTTATCCGCTATATCAGATTTTCGGCAGTAATAACTCATTGGCATTGAGGAAAGCTTTGGAATCAATTCTCAATAAACTAAAATGCTTAACTTCTCTGGCAATGCAACTTGCCGAAGAACAAATTGCGAATCCTTGCAATCAATTGTGGATTTACGCATACCTAATCCAGCCATGTAACATGCCGAAATATCAGACTTCTGGCAAAAGAGTCTGATTGGCATTCAACAAATCTTTGGAAATGAATGTAGATTTACAAGCAATGCTTCCCTCATTCACGTACTGACTTACCCGCCGTATCAGATTTTCGGCAGTAAAGACTCACTGGCATTGAGGAATTCATTGGAATCAATTCTCCATCAACTCAAAATGCTTTCCTTATCTCGCCATGGAGCTGGGCGAAGAGCAAGTTGCGAATCCTTGCAGTCAATTGTTGATTTACTCATAATGCTTAGCTCATCCAGCCATGTAACATGCCGAAATATCAGACTTCAGGCAATAGAGACTGATTGGCATTCAACAAATCTTTGGTAATCAATGTAGATTTACACGCAATGCATCCCTCATTCACATACTGACTTACCCGCTATATCAGATTTTCTTCAGTAATAACTCATTGGCATTGAGGAAAGCTTTGGAATCAATTCTCAATTAACTAAAAATGCTGAACTTCTCTCGCAATGCAATTTGCCGAAGAACAAATTGCGAATCCTTGCAATCAATTGTGGATTTACTCATAATGCTTACCTCATCCAGCCATGTAACATGCCGAAATATCAGACTTCTGGCAAAAGAATCTGATTGGCATTCAACAAATCTTTGGAAATCAATGTCGATTTACACGCAATGCTTCCCTCATTCACATACTGACTTACCCGCTATATCAGACTGTCGGCAGTAATAACTCATTGGCATTGAGAACAGCTTTGGAATCAATTCTCAATTAACTGAAAATGCTTCACTTATCTCGGCATGCAACTTGCCAAAGAACAAATTGCGAATTGATGCAATCAAATGTGGATTGACTAAATTGCTGAACCCTTCGAGATAAGCACTTTGCCGCAATGTCAGATTTGTGGCGAGTTAGCTTTCATTTGTGTTGAGGAAATCTTTGGGATCAACACTGGGGTTACTCAAAATGCTTACCTCATCCAGATATGCACATTACATCAAGATCAGATTTCTGGCGATAAAAGCTCATTGGCATTGAGGAACTCTTTGGACTCAATTCTGGATTTACTCAAAATGATTATCTCATCCAGCCACATAACGTGCCGAAATATCAGACTTTTGGCAAAAGAGACTGATTGGCATTCAACAAATGTTTCGAAATGAATGTAGATTTACACTCAATGCTTCCCTCATTCACCTACTGTCTTATCCGCTATATCAGATTTTCGGCAGTAATAACTCATTGGCATTGAGGAAAGCTTTGGAATCAATTCTCAATAAACTAAAATGCTTAACTTCTCTCGCAATGCAACTTGCCGAAGAACAAATTGCGAATCCTTGCAATCAATTGTGGATTTACTCATAATGCTTACCTAATCCAGCCATGTAACATGCCGAAATATCAGACTTCTGGCAAAAGAGTCTGATTGGCATTCAACAAATCTTTGGAAATGAATGTAGATTTACAAGCAATGCTTCCCTCATTCACGTACTGACTTACCCGCCGTATCAGATTGTCGGCAGTAAAGACTCACTGGCATTGAGGAATTCATTGGAATCAATTCTCCATCAACTCAAAATGCTTTCCTTATCTCGCCATGGAGCTGGGCGAAGAGCAAGTTGCGAATCCTTGCCATCAATTGTTGATTTACTCAGAATGCTTAGCTCATCCAGCCATGTAACATGCCGAAATATCAGACTTCAGGCAAAAGAGACTGATTGGCATTCAACAAATCTTTGGAAATCAATGTAGATTTACATGCACTGCGTCCCTCATTCACATACTGACTTACCCGCTACATCAGATTTTCGGCAGTAATAACTCATTGGCATTGAAGAAAGCTTTGGAATCAATTCTCAATTAACTAAAAATGCTTAACTTCTCTCGCAATGCAACTTGCCGAAGAACAAATTGCGAATCCTTGCAATCAATTGTGGATTTACTCATAATGCTTAGCTCATCCAGCCATGTAACATGCCGAAATGTCAGACTTTTGGCAAAAGAGACTGATTGGCATTCAACAAATGTTTCGAAATGAATGTAGATTTACACGCAATGCTTCCCTCATTCACCTACTGACTTATCCGCTATATCAGATTTTCGGCAGTAATAACTCATTGGCATTGAGGAAAGCTTTGGAATCAATTCTCAATAAACTAAAATGCTTAACTTCTCTGGCAATGCAACTTGCCGAAGAACAAATTGCGAATCCTTGCAATCAATTGTGGATTTACGCATACCTAATCCAGCCATGTAACATGCCGAAATATCAGACTTCTGGCAAAAGAGTCTGATTGGCATTCAACAAATCTTTGGAAATGAATGTAGATTTACAAGCAATGCTTCCCTAATTCACGTACTGACTCACCCGCCGTATCAGATTTTCGGCAGTAAAGACTCACTGGCATTGAGGAATTCATTGGAATCAATTCTCCATCAACTCAAAATGCTTTCCTTATCTCGCCATGGAGTTGGGCGAAGAGCAAGTTGCGAATCCTTGCAGTCAATTGTTGATTTACTCATAATGCTTAGCTCATCCAGCCATGTAACATGCCGAAATATCAGACTTCAGGCAATAGAGACTGATTGGCATTCAACAAATCTTTGGAAATCAATGTAGATTTACACGCAATGCATCCCTCATTCACATACTGACTTACCCGCTATATCAGATTTTCTTCAGTAATAACTCATTGGCATTGAGGAAAGCTTTGGAATCAATTCTCAATTAACTAAAAATGCTGAACTTCTCTCGCAATGCAATTTGCCGAAGAACAAATTGCGAATCCTTGCAATCAATTGTGGATTTACTCATAATGCTTACCTCATCCAGCCATGTAACATGCCGAAATATCAGACTTCTGGCAAAAGAATCTGATTGGCATTCAACAAATCTTTGGAAATCAATGTCGATTTACACGCAATGCTTCCCTCATTCACATACTGACTTACCCGCTATATCAGACTGTCGGCAGTAATAACTCATTGGCATTGAGGACAGCTTTGGAATCAATTCTCAATTAACTGAAAATGCTTCACTTATCTCGGCATGCAACTTGCCAAAGAACAAATTGCGAATTGATGCAATCAAATGTGGATTGACTAAATTGCTGAACCCTTCGAGATAAGCACTTTGCCGCAATGTCAGATTTTTGGCGAGTTAGCTTTCATTTGTGTTGAGGAAATCTTTGGGATCAACACTGGGGTTACTCAAAATGCTTACCTCATCCAGATATGCACATTACATCAAGATCAGATTTCTGGCGATAAAAGCTCATTGGCATTGAGGAACTCTTTGGACTCAATTCTGGATTTACTCAAAATGATTATCTCACCCAGCCACATAACGTGCCGAAATATCAGACTTTTGGCAAAAGAGACTGATTGGCATTCAACAAATGTTTCGAAATGAATGTAGATTTACACTCAATGCTTCCCTCATTCACCTACTGTCTTATCCGCTATATCAGATTTTCGGCAGTAATAACTCATTGGCATTGAGGAAAGCTTTGGAATCAATTCTCAATAAACTAAAATGCTTAACTTCTCTCGCAATGCAACTTGCCGAAGAACAAATTGCGAATCCTTGCAATCAATTGTGGATTTACTCATAATGCTTACCTAATCCAGCCATGTAACATGCCGAAATATCAGACTTCTGGCAAAAGAGTCTGATTGGCATTCAACAAATCTTTGGAAATGAATGTAGATTTACAAGCAATGCTTCCCTCATTCACGTACTGACTTACCCGCCGTATCAGATTGTCGGCAGTAAAGACTCACTGGCATTGAGGAATTCATTGGAATCAATTCTCCATCAACTCAAAATGCTTTCCTTATCTCGCCATGGAGCTGGGCGAAGAGCAAGTTGCGAATCCTTGCCATCAATTGTTGATTTCCTCAGAATGCTTAGCTCATCCAGCCATGTAACATGCCGAAATATCAGACTTCAGGCAAAAGAGACTGATTGGCATTCAACAAATCTTTGGAAATCAATGTAGATTTACATGCACTGCGTCCCTCATTCACATACTGACTTACCCGCTACATCAGATTTTCGGCAGTAATAACTCATTGGCATTGAAGAAAGCTTTGGAATCAATTCTCAATTAACTAAAAATGCTTAACTTCTCTCGCAATGCAACTTGCCGAAGAACAAATTGCGAATCCTTGCAATCAATTGTGGATTTACTCATAATGCTCAGCTCATCCAGCCATGTAACATGCCGAAATGTCAGACTTTTGGCAAAAGAGACTGATTGGCATTCAACAAATGTTTCGAAATGAATGTAGATTTACACGCAATGCTTCCCTCATTCACCTACTGACTTATCCGCTATATCAGATTTTCGGCAGTAATAACTCATTGGCATTGAGGAAAGCTTTGGAATCAATTCTCAATAAACTAAAATGCTTAACTTCTCTGGCAATGCAACTTGCCGAAGAACAAATTGCGAATCCTTGCAATCAATTGTGGATTTACGCATACCTAATCCAGCCATGTAACATGCCGAAATATCAGACTTCTGGCAAAAGAGTCTGATTGGCATTCAACAAATCTTTGGAAATGAATGTAGATTTACAAGCAATGCTTCCCTCATTCACGTACTGACTTACCCGCCGTATCAGATTTTCGGCAGTAAAGACTCACTGGCATTGAGGAATTCATTGGAATCAATTCTCCATCAACTCAAAATGCTTTCCTTATCTCGCCATGGAACTGGGCGAAGAGCAAGTTGCGAATCCTTGCCATCAATTGTTGATTTACTCAGAATGCTTAGCTCATCCAGCCATGTAACATGCCGAAATATCAGACTTCAGGCAATAGAGACTGATTGGCATTCAACAAATGTTTCGAAATGAATGTACATTTAAACGCAATGCTTCCCTCATTCACCTACTGACTTATCCGCTATATCAGATTTTCGGCAGTAATAACTCATTGGCATTGAGGAAAGCTTTGGAATCAATTCTCAATAAACTAAAATGCTTAACTTCTCTGGCAATGCAACTTGCCGAAGAACAAATTGCGAATCCTTGCAATCAATTGTGGATTTACGCATACCTAATCCAGCCATGTAACATGCCGAAATATCAGACTTCTGGCAAAAGAGTCTGATTGGCATTCAACAAATCTTTGGAAATGAATGTAGATTTACACGCAATGCTTCCCTCATTCACATACTGACTTACCCGCTATATCAGATTTTCGGCAGTAAAGACTCACTGGCATTGAGGAATTCATTGGAATCAATTCTCCATCAACTCAAAATGCTTTCCTTATCTCGCCATGGAGCTGGGCGAAGAGCAAGTTGCGAATCCTTGCAGTCAATTGTTGATTTACTCATAATGCTTAGCTCATCCAGCCATGTAACATGCCGAAATATCAGACTTCAGGCAATAGAGACTGATTGGCATTCAACAAATCTTTGGAAATCAATGTAGATTTACACGCAATGCATCCCTCATTCACATACTGACTTACCCGCTATATCAGATTTTCGTCAGTAATAACTCATTGGCATTGAGGAAAGCTTTGGAATCAATTCTCAATTAACTAAAAATGCTGAACTTCTCTCGGAATGCAATTTGCCGAAGAACAAATTGCGAATCCTTGCAATCAATTGTGGATTTACTCATAATGCTTACCTCATCCAGCCATGTAACATGCCGAAATATCAGACTTCTGGCAAAAGAATCTGATTGGCATTCAACAAATCTTTGGAAATCAATGTCGATTTACACGCAATGCTTCCCTCATTCACATACTGACTTACCCGCTATATCAGACTGTCGGCAGTAATAACTCATTGGCATTGAGGACAGCTTTGGAATCAATTCTCAATTAACTGAAAATGCTTCACTTATCTCGGCATGCAACTTGCCAAAGAACAAATTGCGAATTGATGCAATCAAATGTGGATTGACTAAATTGCTGAACCCTTCGAGATAAGCACTTTGCCGCAATGTCAGATTTTTGGCGAGTTAGCTTTCATTTGTGTTGAGGAAATCTTTGGGATCAACACTGGGGTTACTCAAAATGCTTACCTCATCCAGATATGCACATTACATCAAGATCAGATTTCTGGCGATAAAAGCTCATTGGCATTGAGGAACTCTTTGGACTCAATTCTGGATTTACTCAAAATGATTATCTCATCCAGCCACATAACGTGCCGAAATATCAGACTTTTGGCAAAAGAGACTGATTGGCATTCAACAAATGTTTCGAAATGAATGTAGATTTACACTCAATGCTTCCCTCATTCACCTACTGTCTTATCCGCTATATCAGATTTTCGGCAGTAATAACTCATTGGCATTGAGGAAAGCTTTGGAATCAATTCTCAATAAACTAAAATGCTTAACTTCTCTCGCAATGCAACTTGCCGAAGAACAAATTGCGAATCCTTGCAATCAATTGTGGATTTACTCATAATGCTTACCTAATCCAGCCATGTAACATGCCGAAATATCAGACTTCTGGCAAAAGAGTCTGATTGGCATTCAACAAATCTTTGGAAATGAATGTAGATTTACAAGCAATGCTTCCCTCATTCACGTACTGACTTACCCGCCGTATCAGATTGTCGGCAGTAAAGACTCACTGGCATTGAGGAATTCATTGGAATCAATTCTCCATCAACTCAAAATGCTTTCCTTATCTCGCCATGGAGCTGGGCGAAGAGCAAGTTGCGAATCCTTGCCATCAATTGTTGATTTACTCAGAATGCTTAGCTCATCCAGCAATGTAACATGCCGAAATATCAGACTTCAGGCAAAAGAGACTGATTGGCATTCAACAAATCTTTGGAAATCAATGTAGATTTACATGCACTGCGTCCCTCATTCACATACTGACTTACCCGCTACATCAGATTTTCGGCAGTAATAACTCATTGGCATTGAAGAAAGCTTTGGAATCAATTCTCAATTAACTAAAAATGCTTAACTTCTCTCGCAATGCAACTTGCCGAAGAACAAATTGCGAATCCTTGCAATCAATTGTGGATTTACTCATAATGCTTAGCTCATCCAGCCATGTAACATGCCGAAATGTCAGACTTTTAGCAAAAGAGACTGATTGGCATTCAACAAATGTTTCGAAATGAATGTAGATTTACACGCAATGCTTCCCTCATTCACCTACTGACTTATCCGCTATATCAGATTTTCGGCAGTAATAACTCATTGGCATTGAGGAAAGCTTTGGAATCAATTCTCAATAAACTAAAATGCTTAACTTCTCTGGCAATGCAACTTGCCGAAGAACAAATTGCGAATCCTTGCAATCAATTGTGGATTTACGCATACCTAATCCAGCCATGTAACATGCCGAAATATCAGACTTCTGGCAAAAGAGTCTGATTGGCATTCAACAAATCTTTGGAAATGAATGTAGATTTACAAGCAATGCTTCCCTCATTCACGTACTGACTTACCCGCCGTATCAGATTTTCGGCAGTAAAGACTCACTGGCATTGAGAAATTCATTGGAATCAATTCTCCATCAACTCAAAATGCTTTCCTTATCTCGCCATGGAACTGGGCGAAGAGCAAGCTGCGAATCCTTGCCATCAATTGTTGATTTACTCAGAATGCTTAGCTCATCCAGCCATGTAACATGCCGAAATATCAGACTTCAGGCAATAGAGACTGATTGGCATTCAACAAATGTTTCGAAATGAATGTACATTTACACGCAATGCTTCCCTCATTCACCTACTGACTTATCCGCTATATCAGATTTTCGGCAGTAATAACTCATTGGCATTGAGGAAAGCTTTGGAATCAATTCTCAATAAACTAAAATGCTTAACTTCTCTGGCAATGCAACTTGCCGAAGAACAAATTGCGAATCCTTGCAATCAATTGTGGATTTACTCATAATGCTTACCTCATCCAGCCATGTAACATGCCGAAATATCAGACTTCTGGCAAAAGAATCTGATTGGCATTCAACAAATCTTTGGAAATCAATGTCGATTTACACGCAATGCTTCCCTCATTCACATACTGACTTACCCGCTATATCAGACTGTCGGCAGTAATAACTCATTGGCATTGAGAACAGCTTTGGAATCAATTCTCAATTAACTGGAAATGCTTCACTTATCTCGGCATGCAACTTGCCAAAGAACAAATTGCGAATTGATGCAATCAAATGTGGATTGACTAAATTGCTGAACCCTTCGAGATAAGCACTTTGCCGCAATGTCAGATTTTTGGCGAGTTAGCTTTCATTTGTGTTGAGGAAATCTTTGGGATCAACACTGGGGTTACTCAAAATGCTTACCTCATCCAGATATGCACATTACATCAAGATCAGATTTCTGGCGATAAAAGCTCATTGGCATTGAGGAACTCTTTGGACTCAATTCTGGATTTACTCAAAATGATTATCTCATCCAGCCACATAACGTGCCGAAATATCAGACTTTTGGCAAAAGAGACTGATTGGCATTCAACAAATGTTTCGAAATAAATGTAGATTTACACGCAATGCTTCCCTCATTCACCTACTGTCTTATCCGCTATATCAGATTTTCGGCAGTAATAACTCATTGGCATTGAGGAAAGCTTTGGAATCAATTCTCAATAAACTAAAATGCTTAACTTCTCTCGCAATGCAACTTGCCGAAGAACAAATTGCGAATCCTTGCAATCAATTGTGGATTTACTCATAATGCTTACCTCATCCAGCCATGTAACATGCCGAAATATCAGACTTCAGGCAATAGAGACTGATTGGCATTCAACAAATCTTTGGAAATGAATGTAGATTTACAAGCAATGCTTCCCTCATTCACGTACTGACTTACCCGCCGTATCAGATTGTCGGCAGTAAAGACTCACTGGCATTGAGGAATTCATTGGAATCAATTCTCCATCAACTCAAAATGCTTTCCTTATCTCGCCATGGAGCTGGGCGAAGAGCAAGTTGCGAATCCTTGCCATCAATTGTTGATTTACTCAGAATGCTTAGCTCATCCAGCCATGTAACATGCCGAAATATCAGACTTCAGGCAATAGAGACTGATTGGCATTCAACAAATGTTTCGAAATGAATGTACATTTAAACGCAATGCTTCCCTCATTAACCTACTGACTTATCCGCTATATCAGATTTTCGGCAGTAATAACTCATTGGCATTGAGGAAAGCTTTGGAATCAATTCTCAATAAACTAAAATGCTTAACTTCTCTGGCAATGCAACTTGCCGAAGAACAAATTGCGAATCCTTGCAATCAATTGTGGATTTACGCATACCTAATCCAGCCATGTAACATGCCGAAATATCAGACTTCTGGCAAAAGAGTCTGATTGGCATTCAACAAATCTTTGGAAATGAATGTAGATTTACACGCAATGCTTCCCTCATTCACATACTGACTTACCCGCTATATCAGATTTTCGGCAGTACAGACTCACTGGCATTGAGGAATTCATTGGAATCAATTCTCCATCAACTCAAAATGCTTTCCTTATCTCGCCATGGAGCTGGGCGAAGAGCAAGTTGCGAATCCTTGCAGTCAATTGTTGATTTACTCATAATGCTTAGCTCATCCAGCCATGTAACATGCCGAAATATCAGACTTCAGGCAATAGAGACTGATTGGCATTCAACAAATCTTTGGAAATCAATGTAGATTTACACGCAATGCATCCCTCATTCACATACTGACTTACCCGCTATATCAGATTTTCTTCAGTAATAACTCATTGGCATTGAGGAAAGCTTTGGAATCAATTCTCAATTAACTAAAAATGCTGAACTTCTCTCGCAATGCAATTTGCCGAAGAACAAATTGCGAATCCTTGCAATCAATTGTGGATTTACTCATAATGCTTACCTCATCCAGCCATGTAACATGCCGAAATATCAGACTTCTGGCAAAAGAATCTGATTGGCATTCAACAAATCTTTGGAAATCAATGTCGATTTACACGCAATGCTTCCCTCATTCACATACTGACTTACCCGCTATATCAGACTGTCGGCAGTAATAACTCATTGGCATTGAGGACAGCTTTGGAATCAATTCTCAATTAACTGAAAATGCTTCACTTATCTCGGCATGCAACTTGCCAAAGAACAAATTGCGAATTGATGCAATCAAATGTGGATTGACTAAATTGCTGAACCCTTCGAGATAAGCACTTTGCCGCAATGTCAGATTTTTGGCGAGTTAGCTTTCATTTGTGTTGAGGAAATCTTTGGGATCAACACTGGGGTTACTCAAAATGCTTACCTCATCCAGATATGCACATTACATCAAGATCAGATTTCTGGCGATAAAAGCTCATTGGCATTGAGGAACTCTTTGGACTCAATTCTGGATTTACTCAAAATGATTATCTCATCCAGCCACATAACGTGCCGAAATATCAGACTTTTGGCAAAAGAGACTGATTGGCATTCAACAAATGTTTCGAAATGAATGTAGATTTACACTCAATGCTTCCCTCATTCACCTACTGTCTTATCCGCTATATCAGATTTTCGGCAGTAATAACTCATTGGCATTGAGGAAAGCTTTGGAATCAATTCTCAATAAACTAAAATGCTTAACTTCTCTCGCAATGCAACTTGCCGAAGAACAAATTGCGAATCCTTGCAATCAATTGTGGATTTACTCATAATGCTTACCTAATCCAGCCATGTAACATGCCGAAATATCAGACTTCTGGCAAAAGAGTCTGATTGGCATTCAACAAATCTTTGGAAATGAATGTAGATTTACAAGCAATGCTTCCCTCATTCACGTACTGACTTACCCGCCGTATCAGATTGTCGGCAGTAAAGACTCACTGGCATTGAGGAATTCATTGGAATCAATTCTCCATCAACTCAAAATGCTTTCCTTATCTCGCCATGGAGCTGGGCGAAGAGCAAGTTGCGAATCCTTGCCATCAATTGTTGATTTACTCAGAATGCTTAGCTCATCCAGCAATGTAACATGCCGAAATATCAGACTTCAGGCAAAAGAGACTGATTGGCATTCAACAAATCTTTGGAAATCAATGTAGATTTACATGCACTGCGTCCCTCATTCACATACTGACTTACCCGCTACATCAGATTTTCGGCAGTAATAACTCATTGGCATTGAAGAAAGCTTTGGAATCAATTCTCAATTAACTAAAAATGCTTAACTTCTCTCGCAATGCAACTTGCCGAAGAACAAATTGCGAATCCTTGCACTCAATTGTGGATTTACTCATAATGCTTAGCTCATCCAGCCATGTAACATGCCGAAATGTCAGACTTTTGGCAAAAGAGACTGATTGGCATTCAACAAATGTTTCGAAATGAATGTAGATTTACACGCAATGCTTCCCTCATTCACCTACTGACTTATCCGCTATATCAGATTTTCGGCAGTAATAACTCATTGGCATTGAGGAAAGCTTTGGAATCAATTCTCAATAAACTAAAATGCTTAACTTCTCTGGCAATGCAACTTGCCGAAGAACAAATTGCGAATCCTTGCAATCAATTGTGGATTTACGCATACCTAATCCAGCCATGTAACATGCCGAAATATCAGACTTCTGGCAAAAGAGTCTGATTGGCATTCAACAAATCTTTGGAAATGAATGTAGATTTACAAGCAATGCTTCCCTCATTCACGTACTGACTTACCCGCCGTATCAGATTTTCGGCAGTAAAGACTCACTGGCATTGAGGAATTCATTGGAATCAATTCTCCATCAACTCAAAATGCTTTCCTTATCTCGCCATGGAACTGGGCGAAGAGCAAGCTGCGAATCCTTGCCATCAATTGTTGATTTACTCAGAATGCTTAGCTCATCCAGCCATGTAACATGCCGAAATATCAGACTTCAGGCAATAGAGACTGATTGGCATTCAACAAATGTTTCGAAATGAATGTACATTTACACGCAATGCTTCCCTCATTCACCTACTGACTTATCCGCTATATCAGATTTTCGGCAGTAATAACTCATTGGCATTGAGGAAAGCTTTGGAATCAATTCTCAATAAACTAAAATGCTTAACTTCTCTGGCAATGCAACTTGCCGAAGAACAAATTGCGAATCCTTGCAATCAATTGTGGATTTACTCATAATGCTTACCTCATCCAGCCATGTAACATGCCGAAATATCAGACTTCTGGCAAAAGAATCTGATTGGCATTCAACAAATCTTTGGAAATCAATGTCGATTTACACGCAATGCTTCCCTCATTCACATACTGACTTACCCGCTATATCAGACTGTCGGCAGTAATAACTCATTGGCATTGAGAACAGCTTTGGAATCAATTCTCAATTAACTGGAAATGCTTCACTTATCTCGGCATGCAACTTGCCAAAGAACAAATTGCGAATTGATGCAATCAAATGTGGATTGACTAAATTGCTGAACCCTTCGAGATAAGCACTTTGCCGCAATGTCAGATTTTTGGCGAGTTAGCTTTCATTTGTGTTGAGGAAATCTTTGGGATCAACACTGGGGTTACTCAAAATGCTTACCTCATCCAGATATGCACATTATATCAAGATCAGATTTCTGGCGATAAAAGCTCATTGGCATTGAGGAACTCTTTGGACTCAATTCTGGATTTACTCAAAATGATTATCTCATCCAGCCACATAACGTGCCGAAATATCAGACTTTTGGCAAAAGAGACTGATTGGCATTCAACAAATGTTTCGAAATAAATGTAGATTTACACGCAATGCTTCCCTCATTCACCTACTGTCTTATCCGCTATATCAGATTTTCGGCAGTAATAACTGATTGGCATTGAGGAAAGCTTTGGAATCAATTCTCAATAAACTAAAATGCTTAACTTCTCTCGCAATGCAACTTGCCGAAGAACAAATTGCGAATCCTTGCAATCAATTGTGGATTTACTCATAATGCTTACCTAATCCAGCCATGTAACATGCCGAAATATCAGACTTCTGGCAAAAGAGACTGATTGGCATTCAACAAATCTTTGGAAATGAATGTAGATTTACAAGCAATGCTTCCCTCATTCACGTACTGACTTACCCGCCGTATCAGATTGTCGGCAGTAAAGACTCACTGGCATTGAGGAATTCATTGGAATCAATTCTCCATCAACTCAAAATGCTTTCCTTATCTCGCCATGGAGCTGGGCGAAGAGCAAGTTGCGAATCCTTGCCATCAATTGTTGATTTCCTCAGAATGCTTAGCTCATCCAGCCATGTAACATGCCGAAATATCAGACTTCAGGCAAAAGAGACTGATTGGCATTCAACAAATCTTTGGAAATCAATGTAGATTTACATGCACTGCGTCCCTCATTCACATACTGACTTACCCGCTACATCAGATTTTCGGCAGTAATAACTCATTGGCATTGAAGAAAGCTTTGGAATCAATTCTCAATTAACTAAAAATGCTTAACTTCTCTCGCAATGCAACTTGCCGAAGAACAAATTGCGAATCCTTGCAATCAATTGTGGATTTACTCATAATGCTTAGCTCATCCAGCCATGTAACATGCCGAAATGTCAGACTTTTGGCAAAAGAGACTGATTGGCATTCAACAAATGTTTCGAAATGAATGTAGATTTACACGCAATGCTTCCCTCATTCACCTACTGACTTATCCGCTATATCAGATTTTCGGCAGTAATAACTCATTGGCATTGAGGAAAGCTTTGGAATCAATTCTCAATAAACTAAAATGCTTAACTTCTCTGGCAATGCAACTTGCCGAAGAACAAATTGCGAATCCTTGCAATCAATTGTGGATTTACGCATACCTAATCCAGCCATGTAACATGCCGAAATATCAGACTTCTGGCAAAAGAGTCTGATTGGCATTCAACAAATCTTTGGAAATGAATGTAGATTTACAAGCAATGCTTCCCTCATTCACGTACTGACTTACCCGCCGTATCAGATTTTCGGCAGTAAAGACTCACTGGCATTGAGGAATTCATTGGAATCAATTCTCCATCAACTCAAAATGCTTTCCTTATCTCGCCATGGAGCTGGGCGAAGAGCAAGTTGCGAATCCTTGCCATCAATTGTTGATTTACTCAGAATGCTTAGCTCATCCAGCCATGTAACATGCCGAAATATCAGACTTCAGGCAATAGAGACTGATTGGCATTCAACAAATGTTTCGAAATGAATGTACATTTAAACGCAATGCTTCCCTCATTAACCTACTGACTTATCCGCTATATCAGATTTTCGGCAGTAATAACTCATTGGCATTGAGGAAAGCTTTGGAATCAATTCTCAATAAACTAAAATGCTTAACTTCTCTGGCAATGCAACTTGCCGAAGAACAAATTGCGAATCCTTGCAATCAATTGTGGATTTACGCATACCTAATCCAGCCATGTAACATGCCGAAATATCAGACTTCTGGCAAAAGAGTCTGATTGGCATTCAACAAATCTTTGGAAATGAATGTAGATTTACACGCAATGCTTCCCTCATTCACATACTGACTTACCCGCTATATCAGATTTTCGGCAGTACAGACTCACTGGCATTGAGGAATTCATTGGAATCAATTCTCCATCAACTCAAAATGCTTTCCTTATCTCGCCATGGAGCTGGGCGAAGAGCAAGTTGCGAATCCTTGCAGTCAATTGTTGATTTACTCATAATGCTTAGCTCATCCAGCCATGTAACATGCCGAAATATCAGACTTCAGGCAATAGAGACTGATTGGCATTCAACAAATCTTTGGAAATCAATGTAGATTTACACGCAATGCATCCCTCATTCACATACTGACTTACCCGCTATATCAGATTTTCTTCAGTAATAACTCATTGGCATTGAGGAAAGCTTTGGAATCAATTCTCAATTAACTAAAAATGCTGAACTTCTCTCGCAATGCAATTTGCCGAAGAACAAATTGCGAATCCTTGCAATCAATTGTGGATTTACTCATAATGCTTACCTCATCCAGCCATGTAACATGCCGAAATATCAGACTTCTGGCAAAAGAATCTGATTGGCATTCAACAAATCTTTGGAAATCAATGTCGATTTACACGCAATGCTTCCCTCATTCACATACTGACTTACCCGCTATATCAGACTGTCGGCAGTAATAACTCATTGGCATTGAGGACAGCTTTGGAATCAATTCTCAATTAACTGAAAATGCTTCACTTATCTCGGCATGCAACTTGCCAAAGAACAAATTGCGAATTGATGCAATCAAATGTGGATTGACTAAATTGCTGAACCCTTCGAGATAAGCACTTTGCCGCAATGTCAGATTTTTGGCGAGTTAGCTTTCATTTGTGTTGAGGAAATCTTTGGGATCAACACTGGGGTTACTCAAAATGCTTACCTCATCCAGATATGCACATTACATCAAGATCAGATTTCTGGCGATAAAAGCTCATTGGCATTGAGGAACTCTTTGGACTCAATTCTGGATTTACTCAAAATGATTATCTCATCCAGCCACATAACGTGCCGAAATATCAGACTTTTGGCAAAAGAGACTGATTGGCATTCAACAAATGTTTCGAAATGAATGTAGATTTACACTCAATGCTTCCCTCATTCACCTACTGTCTTATCCGCTATATCAGATTTTCGGCAGTAATAACTCATTGGCATTGAGGAAAGCTTTGGAATCAATTCTCAATAAACTAAAATGCTTAACTTCTCTCGCAATGCAACTTGCCGAAGAACAAATTGCGAATCCTTGCAATCAATTGTGGATTTACTCATAATGCTTACCTAATCCAGCCATGTAACATGCCGAAATATCAGACTTCTGGCAAAAGAGTCTGATTGGCATTCAACAAATCTTTGGAAATGAATGTAGATTTACAAGCAATGCTTCCCTCATTCACGTACTGACTTACCCGCCGTATCAGATTGTCGGCAGTAAAGACTCACTGGCATTGAGGAATTCATTGGAATCAATTCTCCATCAACTCAAAATGCTTTCCTTATCTCGCCATGGAGCTGGGCGAAGAGCAAGTTGCGAATCCTTGCCATCAATTGTTGATTTACTCAGAATGCTTAGCTCATCCAGCCATGTAACATGCCGAAATATCAGACTTCAGGCAAAAGAGACTGATTGGCATTCAACAAATCTTTGGAAATCAATGTAGATTTACATGCACTGCGTCCCTCATTCACATACTGACTTACCCGCTACATCAGATTTTCGGCAGTAATAACTCATTGGCATTGAAGAAAGCTTTGGAATCAATTCTCAATTAACTAAAAATGCTTAACTTCTCTCGCAATGCAACTTGCCGAAGAACAAATTGCGAATCCTTGCAATCAATTGTGGATTTACTCATAATGCTCAGCTCATCCAGCCATGTAACATGCCGAAATGTCAGACTTTTGGCAAAAGAGACTGATTGGCATTCAACAAATGTTTCGAAATGAATGTAGATTTACACGCAATGCTTCCCTCATTCACCTACTGACTTATCCGCTATATCAGATTTTCGGCAGTAATAACTCATTGGCATTGAGGAAAGCTTTGGAATCAATTCTCAATAAACTAAAATGCTTAACTTCTCTGGCAATGCAACTTGCCGAAGAACAAATTGCGAATCCTTGCAATCAATTGTGGATTTACGCATACCTAATCCAGCCATGTAACATGCCGAAATATCAGACTTCTGGCAAAAGAGTCTGATTGGCATTCAACAAATCTTTGGAAATGAATGTAGATTTACAAGCAATGCTTCCCTCATTCACGTACTGACTTACCCGCCGTATCAGATTTTCGGCAGTAAAGACTCACTGGCATTGAGGAATTCATTGGAATCAATTCTCCATCAACTCAAAATGCTTTCCTTATCTCGCCATGGAACTGGGCGAAGAGCAAGTTGCGAATCCTTGCCATCAATTGTTGATTTACTCAGAATGCTTAGCTCATCCAGCCATGTAACATGCCGAAATGTCAGACTTCAGGCAATAGAGACTGATTGGCATTCAACAAATGTTTCGAAATGAATGTACATTTAAACGCAATGCTTCCCTCATTCACCTACTGACTTATCCGCTATATCAGATTTTCGGCAGTAATAACTCATTGGCATTGAGGAAAGCTTTGGAATCAATTCTCAATAAACTAAAATGCTTAACTTCTCTGGCAATGCAACTTGCCGAAGAACAAATTGCGAATCCTTGCAATCAATTGTGGATTTACGCATACCTAATCCAGCCATGTAACATGCCGAAATATCAGACTTCTGGCAAAAGAGTCTGATTGGCATTCAACAAATCTTTGGAAATGAATGTAGATTTACACGCAATGCTTCCCTCATTCACATACTGACTTACCCGCTATATCAGATTTTCGGCAGTAAAGACTCACTGGCATTGAGGAATTCATTGGAATCAATTCTCCATCAACTCAAAATGCTTTCCTTATCTCGCCATGGAGCTGGGCGAAGAGCAAGTTGCGAATCCTTGCAGTCAATTGTTGATTTACTCATAATGCTTAGCTCATCCAGCCATGTAACATGCCGAAATATCAGACTTCAGGCAATAGAGACTGATTGGCATTCAACAAATCTTTGGAAATCAATGTAGATTTACACGCAATGCATCCCTCATTCACATACTGACTTACCCGCTATATCAGATTTTCGTCAGTAATAACTCATTGGCATTGAGGAAAGCTTTGGAATCAATTCTCAATTAACTAAAAATGCTGAACGTCTCTCGCAATGCAATTTGCCGAAGAACAAATTGCGAATCCTTGCAATCAATTGTGGATTTACTCATAATGCTTACCTCATCCAGCCATGTAACATGCCGAAATATCAGACTTCTGGCAAAAGAATCTGATTGGCATTCAACAAATCTTTGGAAATCAATGTCGATTTACACGCAATGCTTCCCTCATTCACATACTGACTTACCCGCTATATCAGACTGTCGGCAGTAATAACTCATTGGCATTGAGGACAGCTTTGGAATCAATTCTCAATTAACTGAAAATGCTTCACTTATCTCGGCATGCAACTTGCCAAAGAACAAATTGCGAATTGATGCAATCAAATGTGGATTGACTAAATTGCTGAACCCTTCGAGATAAGCACTTTGCCGCAATGTCAGATTTTTGGCGAGTTAGCTTTCATTTGTGTTGAGGAAATCTTTGGGATCAACACTGGGGTTACTCAAAATGCTTACCTCATCCAGATATGCACATTACATCAAGATCAGATTTCTGGCGATAAAAGCTCATTGGCATTGAGGAACTCTTTGGACTCAATTCTGGATTTACTCAAAATGATTATCTCATCCAGCCACATAACGTGCCGAAATATCAGACTTTTGGCAAAAGAGACTGATTGGCATTCAACAAATGTTTCGAAATGAATGTAGATTTACACTCAATGCTTCCCTCATTCACCTACTGTCTTATCCGCTATATCAGATTTTCGGCAGTAATAACTCATTGGCATTGAGGAAAGCTTTGGAATCAATTCTCAATAAACTAAAATGCTTAACTTCTCTCGCAATGCAACTTGCCGAAGAACAAATTGCGAATCCTTGCAATCAATTGTGGATTTACTCATAATGCTTACCTAATCCAGCCATGTAACATGCCGAAATATCAGACTTCTGGCAAAAGAGTCTGATTGGCATTCAACAAATCTTTGGAAATGAATGTAGATTTACAAGCAATGCTTCCCTCATTCACGTACTGACTTACCCGCCGTATCAGATTGTCGGCAGTAAAGACTCACTGGCATTGAGGAATTCATTGGAATCAATTCTCCATCAACTCAAAATGCTTTCCTTATCTCGCCATGGAGCTGGGCGAAGAGCAAGTTGCGAATCCTTGCCATCAATTGTTGATTTACTCAGAATGCTTAGCTCATCCAGCCATGTAACATGCCGAAATATCAGACTTCAGGCAAAAGAGACTGATTGGCATTCAACAAATCTTTGGAAATCAATGTAGATTTACATGCACTGCGTCCCTCATTCACATACTGACTTACCCGCTACATCAGATTTTCGGCAGTAATAACTCATTGGCATTGAAGAAAGCTTTGGAATCAATTCTCAATTAACTAAAAATGCTTAACTTCTCTCGCAATGCAACTTGCCGAAGAACAAATTGCGAATCCTTGCAATCAATTGTGGATTTACTCATAATGCTCAGCTCATCCAGCCATGTAACATGCCGAAATGTCAGACTTTTGGCAAAAGAGACTGATTGGCATTCAACAAATGTTTCGAAATGAATGTAGATTTACACGCAATGCTTCCCTCATTCACCTACTGACTTATCCGCTATATCAGATTTTCGGCAGTAATAACTCATTGGCATTGAGGAAAGCTTTGGAATCAATTCTCAATAAACTAAAATGCTTAACTTCTCTGGCAATGCAACTTGCCGAAGAACAAATTGCGAATCCTTGCAATCAATTGTGGATTTACGCATACCTAATCCAGCCATGTAACATGCCGAAATATCAGACTTCTGGCAAAAGAGTCTGATTGGCATTCAACAAATCTTTGGAAATGAATGTAGATTTACAAGCAATGCTTCCCTCATTCACGTACTGACTTACCCGCCGTATCAGATTTTCGGCAGTAAAGACTCACTGGCATTGAGGAATTCATTGGAATCAATTCTCCATCAACTCAAAATGCTTTCCTTATCTCGCCATGGAACTGGGCGAAGAGCAAGTTGCGAATCCTTGCCATCAATTGTTGATTTACTCAGAATGCTTAGCTCATCCAGCCATGTAACATGCCGAAATATCAGACTTCAGGCAATAGAGACTGATTGGCATTCAACAAATGTTTCGAAATGAATGTACATTTAAACGCAATGCTTCCCTCATTCACCTACTGACTTATCCGCTATATCAGATTTTCGGCAGTAATAACTCATTGGCATTGAGGAAAGCTTTGGAATCAATTCTCAATAAACTAAAATGCTTAACTTCTCTGGCAATGCAACTTGCCGAAGAACAAATTGCGAATCCTTGCAATCAATTGTGGATTTACGCATACCTAATCCAGCCATGTAACATGCCGAAATATCAGACTTCTGGCAAAAGAGTCTGATTGGCATTCAACAAATCTTTGGAAATGAATGTAGATTTACACGCAATGCTTCCCTCATTCACATACTGACTTACCCGCTATATCAGATTTTCGGCAGTAAAGACTCACTGGCATTGAGGAATTCATTGGAATCAATTCTCCATCAACTCAAAATGCTTTCCTTATCTCGCCATGGAGCTGGGCGAAGAGCAAGTTGCGAATCCTTGCAGTCAATTGTTGATTTACTCATAATGCTTAGCTCATCCAGCCATGTAACATGCCGAAATATCAGACTTCAGGCAATAGAGACTGATTGGCATTCAACAAATCTTTGGAAATCAATGTAGATTTACACGCAATGCATCCCTCATTCACATACTGACTTACCCGCTATATCAGATTTTCGTCAGTAATAACTCATTGGCATTGAGGAAAGCTTTGGAATCAATTCTCAATTAACTAAAAATGCTGAACGTCTCTCGCAATGCAATTTGCCGAAGAACAAATTGCGAATCCTTGCAATCAATTGTGGATTTACTCATAATGCTTACCTCATCCAGCCATGTAACATGCCGAAATATCAGACTTCTGGCAAAAGAATCTGATTGGCATTCAACAAATCTTTGGAAATCAATGTCGATTTACACGCAATGCTTCCCTCATTCACATACTGACTTACCCGCTATATCAGACTGTCGGCAGTAATAACTCATTGGCATTGAGGACAGCTTTGGAATCAATTCTCAATTAACTGAAAATGCTTCACTTATCTCGGCATGCAACTTGCCAAAGAACAAATTGCGAATTGATGCAATCAAATGTGGATTGACTAAATTGCTGAACCCTTCGAGATAAGCACTTTGCCGCAATGTCAGATTTTTGGCGAGTTAGCTTTCATTTGTGTTGAGGAAATCTTTGGGATCAACACTGGGGTTACTCAAAATGCTTACCTCATCCAGATATGCACATTACATCAAGATCAGATTTCTGGCGATAAAAGCTCATTGGCATTGAGGAACTCTTTGGACTCAATTCTGGATTTACTCAAAATGATTATCTCATCCAGCCACATAACGTGCCGAAATATCAGACTTTTGGCAAAAGAGACTGATTGGCATTCAACAAATGTTTCGAAATGAATGTAGATTTACACTCAATGCTTCCCTCATTCACCTACTGTCTTATCCGCTATATCAGATTTTCGGCAGTAATAACTCATTGGCATTGAGGAAAGCTTTGGAATCAATTCTCAATAAACTAAAATGCTTAACTTCTCTCGCAATGCAACTTGCCGAAGAACAAATTGCGAATCCTTGCAATCAATTGTGGATTTACTCATAATGCTTACCTAATCCAGCCATGTAACATGCCGAAATATCAGACTTCTGGCAAAAGAGTCTGATTGGCATTCAACAAATCTTTGGAAATGAATGTAGATTTACAAGCAATGCTTCCCTCATTCACGTACTGACTTACCCGCCGTATCAGATTGTCGGCAGTAAAGACTCACTGGCATTGAGGAATTCATTGGAATCAATTCTCCATCAACTCAAAATGCTTTCCTTATCTCGCCATGGAGCTGGGCGAAGAGCAAGTTGCGAATCCTTGCCATCAATTGTTGATTTACTCAGAATGCTTAGCTCATCCAGCAATGTAACATGCCGAAATATCAGACTTCAGGCAAAAGAGACTGATTGGCATTCAACAAATCTTTGGAAATCAATGTAGATTTACATGCACTGCGTCCCTCATTCACATACTGACTTACCCGCTACATCAGATTTTCGGCAGTAATAACTCATTGGCATTGAAGAAAGCTTTGGAATCAATTCTCAATTAACTAAAAATGCTTAACTTCTCTTGCAATGCAACTTGCCGAAGAACAAATTGCGAATCCTTGCAATCAATTGTGGATTTACTCATAATGCTTAGCTCATCCAGCCATGTAACATGCCGAAATGTCAGACTTTTGGCAAAAGAGACTGATTGGCATTCAACAAATGTTTCGAAATGAATGTAGATTTACACGCAATGCTTCCCTCATTCACCTACTGACTTATCCGCTATATCAGATTTTCGGCAGTAATAACTCATTGGCATTGAGGAAAGCTTTGGAATCAATTCTCAATAAACTAAAATGCTTAACTTCTCTGGCAATGCAACTTGCCGAAGAACAAATTGCGAATCCTTGCAATCAATTGTGGATTTACGCATACCTAATCCAGCCATGTAACATGCCGAAATATCAGACTTCTGGCAAAAGAGTCTGATTGGCATTCAACAAATCTTTGGAAATGAATGTAGATTTACAAGCAATGCTTCCCTCATTCACGTACTGACTTACCCGCCGTATCAGATTTTCGGCAGTAAAGACTCACTGGCATTGAGGAATTCATTGGAATCAATTCTCCATCAACTCAAAATGCTTTCCTTATCTCGCCATGGAACTGGGCGAAGAGCAAGCTGCGAATCCTTGCCATCAATTGTTGATTTACTCAGAATGCTTAGCTCATCCAGCCATGTAACATGCCGAAATATCAGACTTCAGGCAATAGAGACTGATTGGCATTCAACAAATGTTTCGAAATGAATGTACATTTACACGCAATGCTTCCCTCATTCACCTACTGACTTATCCGCTATATCAGATTTTCGGCAGTAATAACTCATTGGCATTGAGGAAAGCTTTGGAATCAATTCTCAATAAACTAAAATGCTTAACTTCTCTGGCAATGCAACTTGCCGAAGAACAAATTGCGAATCCTTGCAATCAATTGTGGATTTACGCATACCTAATCCAGCCATGTAACATGCCGAAATATCAGACTTCTGGCAAAAGAGTCTGATTGGCATTCAACAAATCTTTGGAAATGAATGTAGATTTACAAGCAATGCTTCCCTCATTCACGTACTGACTTACCCGCCGTATCAGATTTTCGGCAGTACAGACTCACTGGCATTGAGGAATTCATTGGAATCAATTCTCCATCAACTCAAAATGCTTTCCTTATCTCGCCATGGAACTGGGCGAAGAGCAAGCTGCGAATCCTTGCCATCAATTGTTGATTTACTCAGAATGCTTAGCTCATCCAGCCATGTAACATGCCGAAATATCAGACTTCAGGCAATAGAGACTGATTGGCATTCAACAAATGTTTCGAAATGAATGTACATTTACACGCAATGCTTCCCTCATTCACCTACTGACTTATCCGCTATATCAGATTTTCGGCAGTAATAACTCATTGGCATTGAGGAAAGCTTTGGAATCAATTCTCAATAAACTAAAATGCTTAACTTCTCTGGCAATGCAACTTGCCGAAGAACAAATTGCGAATCCTTGCAATCAATTGTGGATTTACGCATACCTAATCCAGCCATGTAACATGCCGAAATATCAGACTTCTGGCAAAAGAGTCTGATTGGCATTCAACAAATCTTTGGAAATGAATGTAGATTTACACGCAATGCTTCCCTCATTCACATACTGACTTACCCGCTATATCAGATTTTCGGCAGTACAGACTCACTGGCATTGAGGAATTCATTGGAATCAATTCTCCATCAACTCAAAATGCTTTCCTTATCTCGCCATGGAGCTGGGCGAAGAGCAAGTTGCGAATCCTTGCAGTCAATTGTTGATTTACTCATAATGCTTAGCTCATCCAGCCATGTAACATGCCGAAATATCAGACTTCAGGCAATAGAGACTGATTGGCATTCAACAAATCTTTGGAAATCAATGTAGATTTACACGCAATGCATCCCTCATTCACATACTGACTTACCCGCTATATCAGATTTTCTTCAGTAATAACTCATTGGCATTGAGGAAAGCTTTGGAATCAATTCTCAATTAACTAAAAATGCTGAACTTCTCTCGCAATGCAATTTGCCGAAGAACAAATTGCGAATCCTTGCAATCAATTGTGGATTTACTCATAATGCTTACCTCATCCAGCCATGTAACATGCCGAAATATCAGACTTCTGGCAAAAGAATCTGATTGGCATTCAACAAATCTTTGGAAATCAATGTCGATTTACACGCAATGCTTCCCTCATTCACATACTGACTTACCCGCTATATCAGACTGTCGGCAGTAATAACTCATTGGCATTGAGGACAGCTTTGGAATCAATTCTCAATTAACTGAAAATGCTTCACTTATCTCGGCATGCAACTTGCCAAAGAACAAATTGCGAATTGATGCAATCAAATGTGGATTGACTAAATTGCTGAACCCTTCGAGATAAGCACTTTGCCGCAATGTCAGATTTTTGGCGAGTTAGCTTTCATTTGTGTTGAGGAAATCTTTGGGATCAACACTGGGGTTACTCAAAATGCTTACCTCATCCAGATATGCACATTACATCAAGATCAGATTTCTGGCGATAAAAGCTCATTGGCATTGAGGAACTCTTTGGACTCAATTCTGGATTTACTCAAAATGATTATCTCATCCAGCCACATAACGTGCCGAAATATCAGACTTTTGGCAAAAGAGACTGATTGGCATTCAACAAATGTTTCGAAATGAATGTAGATTTACACTCAATGCTTCCCTCATTCACCTACTGTCTTATCCGCTATATCAGATTTTCGGCAGTAATAACTCATTGGCATTGAGGAAAGCTTTGGAATCAATTCTCAATAAACTAAAATGCTTAACTTCTCTCGCAATGCAACTTGCCGAAGAACAAATTGCGAATCCTTGCAATCAATTGTGGATTTACTCATAATGCTTACCTAATCCAGCCATGTAACATGCCGAAATATCAGACTTCTGGCAAAAGAGTCTGATTGGCATTCAACAAATCTTTGGAAATGAATGTAGATTTACAAGCAATGCTTCCCTCATTCACGTACTGACTTACCCGCCGTATCAGATTGTCGGCAGTAAAGACTCACTGGCATTGAGGAATTCATTGGAATCAATTCTCCATCAACTCAAAATGCTTTCCTTATCTCGCCATGGAGCTGGGCGAAGAGCAAGTTGCGAATCCTTGCCATCAATTGTTGATTTACTCAGAATGCTTAGCTCATCCAGCCATGTAACATGCCGAAATATCAGACTTCAGGCAAAAGAGACTGATTGGCATTCAACAAATCTTTGGAAATCAATGTAGATTTACATGCACTGCGTCCCTCATTCACATACTGACTTACCCGCTACATCAGATTTTCGGCAGTAATAACTCATTGGCATTGAAGAAAGCTTTGGAATCAATTCTCAATTAACTAAAAATGCTTAACTTCTCTCGCAATGCAACTTGCCGAAGAACAAATTGCGAATCCTTGCAATCAATTGTGGATTTACTCATAATGCTCAGCTCATCCAGCCATGTAACATGCCGAAATGTCAGACTTTTGGCAAAAGAGACTGATTGGCATTCAACAAATGTTTCGAAATGAATGTAGATTTACACGCAATGCTTCCCTCATTCACCTACTGACTTATCCGCTATATCAGATTTTCGGCAGTAATAACTCATTGGCATTGAGGAAAGCTTTGGAATCAATTCTCAATAAACTAAAATGCTTAACTTCTCTGGCAATGCAACTTGCCGAAGAACAAATTGCGAATCCTTGCAATCAATTGTGGATTTACGCATACCTAATCCAGCCATGTAACATGCCGAAATATCAGACTTCTGGCAAAAGAGTCTGATTGGCATTCAACAAATCTTTGGAAATGAATGTAGATTTACAAGCAATGCTTCCCTCATTCACGTACTGACTTACCCGCCGTATCAGATTTTCGGCAGTAAAGACTCACTGGCATTGAGGAATTCATTGGAATCAATTCTCCATCAACTCAAAATGCTTTCCTTATCTCGCCATGGAACTGGGCGAAGAGCAAGTTGCGAATCCTTGCCATCAATTGTTGATTTACTCAGAATGCTTAGCTCATCCAGCCATGTAACATGCCGAAATATCAGACTTCAGGCAATAGAGACTGATTGGCATTCAACAAATGTTTCGAAATGAATGTACATTTAAACGCAATGCTTCCCTCATTCACCTACTGACTTATCCGCTATATCAGATTTTCGGCAGTAATAACTCATTGGCATTGAGGAAAGCTTTGGAATCAATTCTCAATAAACTAAAATGCTTAACTTCTCTGGCAATGCAACTTGCCGAAGAACAAATTGCGAATCCTTGCAATCAATTGTGGATTTACGCATACCTAATCCAGCCATGTAACATGCCGAAATATCAGACTTCTGGCAAAAGAGTCTGATTGGCATTCAACAAATCTTTGGAAATGAATGTAGATTTACACGCAATGCTTCCCTCATTCACATACTGACTTACCCGCTATATCAGATTTTCGGCAGTAAAGACTCACTGGCATTGAGGAATTCATTGGAATCAATTCTCCATCAACTCAAAATGCTTTCCTTATCTCGCCATGGAGCTGGGCGAAGAGCAAGTTGCGAATCCTTGCAGTCAATTGTTGATTTACTCATAATGCTTAGCTCATCCAGCCATGTAACATGCCGAAATATCAGACTTCAGGCAATAGAGACTGATTGGCATTCAACAAATCTTTGGAAATCAATGTAGATTTACACGCAATGCATCCCTCATTCACATACTGACTTACCCGCTATATCAGATTTTCGTCAGTAATAACTCATTGGCATTGAGGAAAGCTTTGGAATCAATTCTCAATTAACTAAAAATGCTGAACGTCTCTCGCAATGCAATTTGCCGAAGAACAAATTGCGAATCCTTGCAATCAATTGTGGATTTACTCATAATGCTTACCTCATCCAGCCATGTAACATGCCGAAATATCAGACTTCTGGCAAAAGAATCTGATTGGCATTCAACAAATCTTTGGAAATCAATGTCGATTTACACGCAATGCTTCCCTCATTCACATACTGACTTACCCGCTATATCAGACTGTCGGCAGTAATAACTCATTGGCATTGAGGACAGCTTTGGAATCAATTCTCAATTAACTGAAAATGCTTCACTTATCTCGGCATGCAACTTGCCAAAGAACAAATTGCGAATTGATGCAATCAAATGTGGATTGACTAAATTGCTGAACCCTTCGAGATAAGCACTTTGCCGCAATGTCAGATTTTTGGCGAGTTAGCTTTCATTTGTGTTGAGGAAATCTTTGGGATCAACACTGGGGTTACTCAAAATGCTTACCTCATCCAGATATGCACATTACATCAAGATCAGATTTCTGGCGATAAAAGCTCATTGGCATTGAGGAACTCTTTGGACTCAATTCTGGATTTACTCAAAATGATTATCTCATCCAGCCACATAACGTGCCGAAATATCAGACTTTTGGCAAAAGAGACTGATTGGCATTCAACAAATGTTTCGAAATGAATGTAGATTTACACTCAATGCTTCCCTCATTCACCTACTGTCTTATCCGCTATATCAGATTTTCGGCAGTAATAACTCATTGGCATTGAGGAAAGCTTTGGAATCAATTCTCAATAAACTAAAATGCTTAACTTCTCTCGCAATGCAACTTGCCGAAGAACAAATTGCGAATCCTTGCAATCAATTGTGGATTTACTCATAATGCTTACCTAATCCAGCCATGTAACATGCCGAAATATCAGACTTCTGGCAAAAGAGTCTGATTGGCATTCAACAAATCTTTGGAAATGAATGTAGATTTACAAGCAATGCTTCCCTCATTCACGTACTGACTTACCCGCCGTATCAGATTGTCGGCAGTAAAGACTCACTGGCATTGAGGAATTCATTGGAATCAATTCTCCATCAACTCAAAATGCTTTCCTTATCTCGCCATGGAGCTGGGCGAAGAGCAAGTTGCGAATCCTTGCCATCAATTGTTGATTTACTCAGAATGCTTAGCTCATCCAGCCATGTAACATGCCGAAATATCAGACTTCAGGCAAAAGAGACTGATTGGCATTCAACAAATCTTTGGAAATCAATGTAGATTTACATGCACTGCGTCCCTCATTCACATACTGACTTACCCGCTACATCAGATTTTCGGCAGTAATAACTCATTGGCATTGAAGAAAGCTTTGGAATCAATTCTCAATTAACTAAAAATGCTTAACTTCTCTCGCAATGCAACTTGCCGAAGAACAAATTGCGAATCCTTGCAATCAATTGTGGATTTACTCATAATGCTCAGCTCATCCAGCCATGTAACATGCCGAAATGTCAGACTTTTGGCAAAAGAGACTGATTGGCATTCAACAAATGTTTCGAAATGAATGTAGATTTACACGCAATGCTTCCCTCATTCACCTACTGACTTATCCGCTATATCAGATTTTCGGCAGTAATAACTCATTGGCATTGAGGAAAGCTTTGGAATCAATTCTCAATAAACTAAAATGCTTAACTTCTCTGGCAATGCAACTTGCCGAAGAACAAATTGCGAATCCTTGCAATCAATTGTGGATTTACGCATACCTAATCCAGCCATGTAACATGCCGAAATATCAGACTTCTGGCAAAAGAGTCTGATTGGCATTCAACAAATCTTTGGAAATGAATGTAGATTTACAAGCAATGCTTCCCTCATTCACGTACTGACTTACCCGCCGTATCAGATTTTCGGCAGTAAAGACTCACTGGCATTGAGGAATTCATTGGAATCAATTCTCCATCAACTCAAAATGCTTTCCTTATCTCGCCATGGAACTGGGCGAAGAGCAAGTTGCGAATCCTTGCCATCAATTGTTGATTTACTCAGAATGCTTAGCTCATCCAGCCATGTAACATGCCGAAATATCAGACTTCAGGCAATAGAGACTGATTGGCATTCAACAAATGTTTCGAAATGAATGTACATTTAAACGCAATGCTTCCCTCATTCACCTACTGACTTATCCGCTATATCAGATTTTCGGCAGTAATAACTCATTGGCATTGAGGAAAGCTTTGGAATCAATTCTCAATAAACTAAAATGCTTAACTTCTCTGGCAATGCAACTTGCCGAAGAACAAATTGCGAATCCTTGCAATCAATTGTGGATTTACGCATACCTAATCCAGCCATGTAACATGCCGAAATATCAGACTTCTGGCAAAAGAGTCTGATTGGCATTCAACAAATCTTTGGAAATGAATGTAGATTTACACGCAATGCTTCCCTCATTCACATACTGACTTACCCGCTATATCAGATTTTCGGCAGTAAAGACTCACTGGCATTGAGGAATTCATTGGAATCAATTCTCCATCAACTCAAAATGCTTTCCTTATCTCGCCATGGAGCTGGGCGAAGAGCAAGTTGCGAATCCTTGCAGTCAATTGTTGATTTACTCATAATGCTTAGCTCATCCAGCCATGTAACATGCCGAAATATCAGACTTCAGGCAATAGAGACTGATTGGCATTCAACAAATCTTTGGAAATCAATGTAGATTTACACGCAATGCATCCCTCATTCACATACTGACTTACCCGCTATATCAGATTTTCGTCAGTAATAACTCATTGGCATTGAGGAAAGCTTTGGAATCAATTCTCAATTAACTAAAAATGCTGAACGTCTCTCGCAATGCAATTTGCCGAAGAACAAATTGCGAATCCTTGCAATCAATTGTGGATTTACTCATAATGCTTACCTCATCCAGCCATGTAACATGCCGAAATATCAGACTTCTGGCAAAAGAATCTGATTGGCATTCAACAAATCTTTGGAAATCAATGTCGATTTACACGCAATGCTTCCCTCATTCACATACTGACTTACCCGCTATATCAGACTGTCGGCAGTAATAACTCATTGGCATTGAGGACAGCTTTGGAATCAATTCTCAATTAACTGAAAATGCTTCACTTATCTCGGCATGCAACTTGCCAAAGAACAAATTGCGAATTGATGCAATCAAATGTGGATTGACTAAATTGCTGAACCCTTCGAGATAAGCACTTTGCCGCAATGTCAGATTTTTGGCGAGTTAGCTTTCATTTGTGTTGAGGAAATCTTTGGGATCAACACTGGGGTTACTCAAAATGCTTACCTCATCCAGATATGCACATTACATCAAGATCAGATTTCTGGCGATAAAAGCTCATTGGCATTGAGGAACTCTTTGGACTCAATTCTGGATTTACTCAAAATGATTATCTCATCCAGCCACATAACGTGCCGAAATATCAGACTTTTGGCAAAAGAGACTGATTGGCATTCAACAAATGTTTCGAAATGAATGTAGATTTACACTCAATGCTTCCCTCATTCACCTACTGTCTTATCCGCTATATCAGATTTTCGGCAGTAATAACTCATTGGCATTGAGGAAAGCTTTGGAATCAATTCTCAATAAACTAAAATGCTTAACTTCTCTCGCAATGCAACTTGCCGAAGAACAAATTGCGAATCCTTGCAATCAATTGTGGATTTACTCATAATGCTTACCTAATCCAGCCATGTAACATGCCGAAATATCAGACTTCTGGCAAAAGAGTCTGATTGGCATTCAACAAATCTTTGGAAATGAATGTAGATTTACAAGCAATGCTTCCCTCATTCACGTACTGACTTACCCGCCGTATCAGATTGTCGGCAGTAAAGACTCACTGGCATTGAGGAATTCATTGGAATCAATTCTCCATCAACTCAAAATGCTTTCCTTATCTCGCCATGGAGCTGGGCGAAGAGCAAGTTGCGAATCCTTGCCATCAATTGTTGATTTACTCAGAATGCTTAGCTCATCCAGCAATGTAACATGCCGAAATATCAGACTTCAGGCAAAAGAGACTGATTGGCATTCAACAAATCTTTGGAAATCAATGTAGATTTACATGCACTGCGTCCCTCATTCACATACTGACTTACCCGCTACATCAGATTTTCGGCAGTAATAACTCATTGGCATTGAAGAAAGCTTTGGAATCAATTCTCAATTAACTAAAAATGCTTAACTTCTCTCGCAATGCAACTTGCCGAAGAACAAATTGCGAATCCTTGCAATCAATTGTGGATTTACTCATAATGCTTAGCTCATCCAGCCATGTAACATGCCGAAATGTCAGACTTTTGGCAAAAGAGACTGATTGGCATTCAACAAATGTTTCGAAATGAATGTAGATTTACACGCAATGCTTCCCTCATTCACCTACTGACCTATCCGCTATATCAGATTTTCGGCAGTAATAACTCATTGGCATTGAGGAAAGCTTTGGAATCAATTCTCAATAAACTAAAATGCTTAACTTCTCTGGCAATGCAACTTGCCGAAGAACAAATTGCGAATCCTTGCAATCAATTGTGGATTTACGCATACCTAATCCAGCCATGTAACATGCCGAAATATCAGACTTCTGGCAAAAGAGTCTGATTGGCATTCAACAAATCTTTGGAAATGAATGTAGATTTACAAGCAATGCTTCCCTCATTCACGTACTGACTTACCCGCCGTATCAGCTTTTCGGCAGTAAAGACTCACTGGCATTGAGGAATTCATTGGAATCAATTCTCCATCAACTCAAAATGCTTTCCTTATCTCGCCATGGAACTGGGCGAAGAGCAAGCTGCGAATCCTTGCCATCAATTGTTGATTTACTCAGAATGCTTAGCTCATCCAGCCATGTAACATGCCGAAATATCAGACTTCAGGCAATAGAGACTGATTGGCATTCAACAAATGTTTCGAAATGAATGTACATTTACACGCAATGCTTCCCTCATTCACCTACTGACTTATCCGCTATATCAGATTTTCGGCAGTAATAACTCATTGGCATTGAGGAAAGCTTTGGAATCAATTCTCAATAAACTAAAATGCTTAACTTCTCTGGCAATGCAACTTGCCGAAGAACAAATTGCGAATCCTTGCAATCAATTGTGGATTTACGCATACCTAATCCAGCCATGTAACATGCCGAAATATCAGACTTCTGGCAAAAGAGTCTGATTGGCATTCAACAAATCTTTGGAAATGAATGTAGATTTACAAGCAATGCTTCCCTCATTCACGTACTGACTTACCCGCCGTATCAGATTTTCGGCAGTAAAGACTCACTGGCATTGAGGAATTCATTGGAATCAATTCTCCATCAACTCAAAATGCTTTCCTTATCTCGCCATGGAACTGGGCGAAGAGCAAGTTGCGAATCCTTGCCATCAATTGTTGATTTACTCAGAATGCTTAGCTCATCCAGCCATGTAACATGCCGAAATATCAGACTTCAGGCAATAGAGACTGATTGGCATTCAACAAATGTTTCGAAATGAATGTACATTTAAACGCAATGCTTCCCTCATTCACCTACTGACTTATCCGCTATATCAGATTTTCGGCAGTAATAACTCATTGGCATTGAGGAAAGCTTTGGAATCAATTCTCAATAAACTAAAATGCTTAACTTCTCTGGCAATGCAACTTGCCGAAGAACAAATTGCGAATCCTTGCAATCAATTGTGGATTTACGCATACCTAATCCAGCCATGTAACATGCCGAAATATCAGACTTCTGGCAAAAGAGTCTGATTGGCATTCAACAAATCTTTGGAAATGAATGTAGATTTACACGCAATGCTTCCCTCATTCACATACTGACTTACCCGCTATATCAGATTTTCGGCAGTAAAGACTCACTGGCATTGAGGAATTCATTGGAATCAATTCTCCATCAACTCAAAATGCTTTCCTTATCTCGCCATGGAGCTGGGCGAAGAGCAAGTTGCGAATCCTTGCAGTCAATTGTTGATTTACTCATAATGCTTAGCTCATCCAGCCATGTAACATGCCGAAATATCAGACTTCAGGCAATAGAGACTGATTGGCATTCAACAAATCTTTGGAAATCAATGTAGATTTACACGCAATGCATCCCTCATTCACATACTGACTTACCCGCTATATCAGATTTTCGTCAGTAATAACTCATTGGCATTGAGGAAAGCTTTGGAATCAATTCTCAATTAACTAAAAATGCTGAACGTCTCTCGCAATGCAATTTGCCGAAGAACAAATTGCGAATCCTTGCAATCAATTGTGGATTTACTCATAATGCTTACCTCATCCAGCCATGTAACATGCCGAAATATCAGACTTCTGGCAAAAGAATCTGATTGGCATTCAACAAATCTTTGGAAATCAATGTCGATTTACACGCAATGCTTCCCTCATTCACATACTGACTTACCCGCTATATCAGACTGTCGGCAGTAATAACTCATTGGCATTGAGGACAGCTTTGGAATCAATTCTCAATTAACTGAAAATGCTTCACTTATCTCGGCATGCAACTTGCCAAAGAACAAATTGCGAATTGATGCAATCAAATGTGGATTGACTAAATTGCTGAACCCTTCGAGATAAGCACTTTGCCGCAATGTCAGATTTTTGGCGAGTTAGCTTTCATTTGTGTTGAGGAAATCTTTGGGATCAACACTGGGGTTACTCAAAATGCTTACCTCATCCAGATATGCACATTACATCAAGATCAGATTTCTGGCGATAAAAGCTCATTGGCATTGAGGAACTCTTTGGACTCAATTCTGGATTTACTCAAAATGATTATCTCATCCAGCCACATAACGTGCCGAAATATCAGACTTTTGGCAAAAGAGACTGATTGGCATTCAACAAATGTTTCGAAATGAATGTAGATTTACACTCAATGCTTCCCTCATTCACCTACTGTCTTATCCGCTATATCAGATTTTCGGCAGTAATAACTCATTGGCATTGAGGAAAGCTTTGGAATCAATTCTCAATAAACTAAAATGCTTAACTTCTCTCGCAATGCAACTTGCCGAAGAACAAATTGCGAATCCTTGCAATCAATTGTGGATTTACTCATAATGCTTACCTAATCCAGCCATGTAACATGCCGAAATATCAGACTTCTGGCAAAAGAGTCTGATTGGCATTCAACAAATCTTTGGAAATGAATGTAGATTTACAAGCAATGCTTCCCTCATTCACGTACTGACTTACCCGCCGTATCAGATTGTCGGCAGTAAAGACTCACTGGCATTGAGGAATTCATTGGAATCAATTCTCCATCAACTCAAAATGCTTTCCTTATCTCGCCATGGAGCTGGGCGAAGAGCAAGTTGCGAATCCTTGCCATCAATTGTTGATTTACTCAGAATGCTTAGCTCATCCAGCAATGTAACATGCCGAAATATCAGACTTCAGGCAAAAGAGACTGATTGGCATTCAACAAATCTTTGGAAATCAATGTAGATTTACATGCACTGCGTCCCTCATTCACATACTGACTTACCCGCTACATCAGATTTTCGGCAGTAATAACTCATTGGCATTGAAGAAAGCTTTGGAATCAATTCTCAATTAACTAAAAATGCTTAACTTCTCTCGCAATGCAACTTGCCGAAGAACAAATTGCGAATCCTTGCAATCAATTGTGGATTTACTCATAATGCTTAGCTCATCCAGCCATGTAACATGCCGAAATGTCAGACTTTTGGCAAAAGAGACTGATTGGCATTCAACAAATGTTTCGAAATGAATGTAGATTTACACGCAATGCTTCCCTCATTCACCTACTGACCTATCCGCTATATCAGATTTTCGGCAGTAATAACTCATTGGCATTGAGGAAAGCTTTGGAATCAATTCTCAATAAACTAAAATGCTTAACTTCTCTGGCAATGCAACTTGCCGAAGAACAAATTGCGAATCCTTGCAATCAATTGTGGATTTACGCATACCTAATCCAGCCATGTAACATGCCGAAATATCAGACTTCTGGCAAAAGAGTCTGATTGGCATTCAACAAATCTTTGGAAATGAATGTAGATTTACAAGCAATGCTTCCCTCATTCACGTACTGACTTACCCGCCGTATCAGCTTTTCGGCAGTAAAGACTCACTGGCATTGAGGAATTCATTGGAATCAATTCTCCATCAACTCAAAATGCTTTCCTTATCTCGCCATGGAACTGGGCGAAGAGCAAGCTGCGAATCCTTGCCATCAATTGTTGATTTACTCAGAATGCTTAGCTCATCCAGCCATGTAACATGCCGAAATATCAGACTTCAGGCAATAGAGACTGATTGGCATTCAACAAATGTTTCGAAATGAATGTACATTTACACGCAATGCTTCCCTCATTCACCTACTGACTTATCCGCTATATCAGATTTTCGGCAGTAATAACTCATTGGCATTGAGGAAAGCTTTGGAATCAATTCTCAATAAACTAAAATGCTTAACTTCTCTGGCAATGCAACTTGCCGAAGAACAAATTGCGAATCCTTGCAATCAATTGTGGATTTACGCATACCTAATCCAGCCATGTAACATGCCGAAATATCAGACTTCTGGCAAAAGAGTCTGATTGGCATTCAACAAATCTTTGGAAATGAATGTAGATTTACACGCAATGCTTCCCTCATTCACATACTGACTTACCCGCTATATCAGATTTTCGGCAGTACAGACTCACTGGCATTGAGGAATTCATTGGAATCAATTCTCCATCAACTCAAAATGCTTTCCTTATCTCGCCATGGAGCTGGGCGAAGAGCAAGTTGCGAATCCTTGCAGTCAATTGTTGATTTACTCATAATGCTTAGCTCATCCAGCCATGTAACATGCCGAAATATCAGACTTCAGGCAATAGAGACTGATTGGCATTCAACAAATCTTTGGAAATCAATGTAGATTTACACGCAATGCATCCCTCATTCACATACTGACTTACCCGCTATATCAGATTTTCTTCAGTAATAACTCATTGGCATTGAGGAAAGCTTTGGAATCAATTCTCAATTAACTAAAAATGCTGAACTTCTCTCGCAATGCAATTTGCCGAAGAACAAATTGCGAATCCTTGCAATCAATTGTGGATTTACTCATAATGCTTACCTCATCCAGCCATGTAACATGCCGAAATATCAGACTTCTGGCAAAAGAATCTGATTGGCATTCAACAAATCTTTGGAAATCAATGTCGATTTACACGCAATGCTTCCCTCATTCACATACTGACTTACCCGCTATATCAGACTGTCGGCAGTAATAACTCATTGGCATTGAGGACAGCTTTGGAATCAATTCTCAATTAACTGAAAATGCTTCACTTATCTCGGCATGCAACTTGCCAAAGAACAAATTGCGAATTGATGCAATCAAATGTGGATTGACTAAATTGCTGAACCCTTCGAGATAAGCACTTTGCCGCAATGTCAGATTTTTGGCGAGTTAGCTTTCATTTGTGTTGAGGAAATCTTTGGGATCAACACTGGGGTTACTCAAAATGCTTACCTCATCCAGATATGCACATTACATCAAGATCAGATTTCTGGCGATAAAAGCTCATTGGCATTGAGGAACTCTTTGGACTCAATTCTGGATTTACTCAAAATGATTATCTCATCCAGCCACATAACGTGCCGAAATATCAGACTTTTGGCAAAAGAGACTGATTGGCATTCAACAAATGTTTCGAAATGAATGTAGATTTACACTCAATGCTTCCCTCATTCACCTACTGTCTTATCCGCTATATCAGACTTTCGGCAGTAATAACTCATTGGCATTGAGGAAAGCTTTGGAATCAATTCTCAATAAACTAAAATGCTTAACTTCTCTCGCAATGCAACTTGCCGAAGAACAAATTGCGAATCCTTGCAATCAATTGTGGATTTACTCATAATGCTTACCTAATCCAGCCATGTAACATGCCGAAATATCAGACTTCTGGCAAAAGAGTCTGATTGGCATTCAACAAATCTTTGGAAATGAATGTAGATTTACAAGCAATGCTTCCCTCATTCACGTACTGACTTACCCGCCGTATCAGATTGTCGGCAGTAAAGACTCACTGGCATTGAGGAATTCATTGGAATCAATTCTCCATCAACTCAAAATGCTTTCCTTATCTCGCCATGGAGCTGGGCGAAGAGCAAGTTGCGAATCCTTGCCATCAATTGTTGATTTACTCAGAATGCTTAGCTCATCCAGCCATGTAACATGCCGAAATATCAGACTTCAGGCAAAAGAGACTGATTGGCATTCAACAAATCTTTGGAAATCAATGTAGATTTACATGCACTGCGTCCCTCATTCACATACTGACTTACCCGCTACATCAGATTTTCGGCAGTAATAACTCATTGGCATTGAAGAAAGCTTTGGAATCAATTCTCAATTAACTAAAAATGCTTAACTTCTCTCGCAATGCAACTTGCCGAAGAACAAATTGCGAATCCTTGCAATCAATTGTGGATTTACTCATAATGCTTAGCTCATCCAGCCATGTAACATGCCGAAATGTCAGACTTTTGGCAAAAGAGACTGATTGGCATTCAACAAATGTTTCGAAATGAATGTAGATTTACACGCAATGCTTCCCTCATTCACCTACTGACCTATCCGCTATATCAGATTTTCGGCAGTAATAACTCATTGGCATTGAGGAAAGCTTTGGAATCAATTCTCAATAAACTAAAATGCTTAACTTCTCTGGCAATGCAACTTGCCGAAGAACAAATTGCGAATCCTTGCAATCAATTGTGGATTTACGCATACCTAATCCAGCCATGTAACATGCCGAAATATCAGACTTCTGGCAAAAGAGTCTGATTGGCATTCAACAAATCTTTGGAAATGAATGTAGATTTACACGCAATGCTTCCCTCATTCACATACTGACTTACCCGCTATATCAGATTTTCGGCAGTACAGACTCACTGGCATTGAGGAATTCATTGGAATCAATTCTCCATCAACTCAAAATGCTTTCCTTATCTCGCCATGGAGCTGGGCGAAGAGCAAGTTGCGAATCCTTGCAGTCAATTGTTGATTTACTCATAATGCTTAGCTCATCCAGCCATGTAACATGCCGAAATATCAGACTTCAGGCAATAGAGACTGATTGGCATTCAACAAATCTTTGGAAATCAATGTAGATTTACACGCAATGCATCCCTCATTCACATACTGACTTACCCGCTATATCAGATTTTCTTCAGTAATAACTCATTGGCATTGAGGAAAGCTTTGGAATCAATTCTCAATTAACTAAAAATGCTGAACTTCTCTCGCAATGCAATTTGCCGAAGAACAAATTGCGAATCCTTGCAATCAATTGTGGATTTACTCATAATGCTTACCTCATCCAGCCATGTAACATGCCGAAATATCAGACTTCTGGCAAAAGAATCTGATTGGCATTCAACAAATCTTTGGAAATCAATGTCGATTTACACGCAATGCTTCCCTCATTCACATACTGACTTACCCGCTATATCAGACTGTCGGCAGTAATAACTCATTGGCATTGAGGACAGCTTTGGAATCAATTCTCAATTAACTGAAAATGCTTCACTTATCTCGGCATGCAACTTGCCAAAGAACAAATTGCGAATTGATGCAATCAAATGTGGATTGACTAAATTGCTGAACCCTTCGAGATAAGCACTTTGCCGCAATGTCAGATTTTTGGCGAGTTAGCTTTCATTTGTGTTGAGGAAATCTTTGGGATCAACACTGGGGTTACTCAAAATGCTTACCTCATCCAGATATGCACATTACATCAAGATCAGATTTCTGGCGATAAAAGCTCATTGGCATTGAGGAACTCTTTGGACTCAATTCTGGATTTACTCAAAATGATTATCTCATCCAGCCACATAACGTGCCGAAATATCAGACTTTTGGCAAAAGAGACTGATTGGCATTCAACAAATGTTTCGAAATGAATGTAGATTTACACTCAATGCTTCCCTCATTCACCTACTGTCTTATCCGCTATATCAGACTTTCGGCAGTAATAACTCATTGGCATTGAGGAAAGCTTTGGAATCAATTCTCAATAAACTAAAATGCTTAACTTCTCTCGCAATGCAACTTGCCGAAGAACAAATTGCGAATCCTTGCAATCAATTGTGGATTTACTCATAATGCTTACCTAATCCAGCCATGTAACATGCCGAAATATCAGACTTCTGGCAAAAGAGTCTGATTGGCATTCAACAAATCTTTGGAAATGAATGTAGATTTACAAGCAATGCTTCCCTCATTCACGTACTGACTTACCCGCCGTATCAGATTGTCGGCAGTAAAGACTCACTGGCATTGAGGAATTCATTGGAATCAATTCTCCATCAACTCAAAATGCTTTCCTTATCTCGCCATGGAGCTGGGCGAAGAGCAAGTTGCGAATCCTTGCCATCAATTGTTGATTTACTCAGAATGCTTAGCTCATCCAGCCATGTAACATGCCGAAATATCAGACTTCAGGCAAAAGAGACTGATTGGCATTCAACAAATCTTTGGAAATCAATGTAGATTTACATGCACTGCGTCCCTCATTCACATACTGACTTACCCGCTACATCAGATTTTCGGCAGTAATAACTCATTGGCATTGAAGAAAGCTTTGGAATCAATTCTCAATTAACTAAAAATGCTTAACTTCTCTCGCAATGCAACTTGCCGAAGAACAAATTGCGAATCCTTGCAATCAATTGTGGATTTACTCATAATGCTTAGCTCATCCAGCCATGTAACATGCCGAAATGTCAGACTTTTGGCAAAAGAGACTGATTGGCATTCAACAAATGTTTCGAAATGAATGTAGATTTACACGCAATGCTTCCCTCATTCACCTACTGACCTATCCGCTATATCAGATTTTCGGCAGTAATAACTCATTGGCATTGAGGAAAGCTTTGGAATCAATTCTCAATAAACTAAAATGCTTAACTTCTCTGGCAATGCAACTTGCCGAAGAACAAATTGCGAATCCTTGCAATCAATTGTGGATTTACGCATACCTAATCCAGCCATGTAACATGCCGAAATATCAGACTTCTGGCAAAAGAGTCTGATTGGCATTCAACAAATCTTTGGAAATGAATGTAGATTTACAAGCAATGCTTCCCTCATTCACGTACTGACTTACCCGCCGTATCAGCTTTTCGGCAGTAAAGACTCACTGGCATTGAGGAATTCATTGGAATCAATTCTCCATCAACTCAAAATGCTTTCCTTATCTCGCCATGGAACTGGGCGAAGAGCAAGCTGCGAATCCTTGCCATCAATTGTTGATTTACTCAGAATGCTTAGCTCATCCAGCCATGTAACATGCCGAAATATCAGACTTCAGGCAATAGAGACTGATTGGCATTCAACAAATGTTTCGAAATGAATGTACATTTACACGCAATGCTTCCCTCATTCACCTACTGACTTATCCGCTATATCAGATTTTCGGCAGTAATAACTCATTGGCATTGAGGAAAGCTTTGGAATCAATTCTCAATAAACTAAAATGCTTAACTTCTCTGGCAATGCAACTTGCCGAAGAACAAATTGCGAATCCTTGCAATCAATTGTGGATTTACGCATACCTAATCCAGCCATGTAACATGCCGAAATATCAGACTTCTGGCAAAAGAGTCTGATTGGCATTCAACAAATCTTTGGAAATGAATGTAGATTTACACGCAATGCTTCCCTCATTCACATACTGACTTACCCGCTATATCAGATTTTCGGCAGTACAGACTCACTGGCATTGAGGAATTCATTGGAATCAATTCTCCATCAACTCAAAATGCTTTCCTTATCTCGCCATGGAGCTGGGCGAAGAGCAAGTTGCGAATCCTTGCAGTCAATTGTTGATTTACTCATAATGCTTAGCTCATCCAGCCATGTAACATGCCGAAATATCAGACTTCAGGCAATAGAGACTGATTGGCATTCAACAAATCTTTGGAAATCAATGTAGATTTACACGCAATGCATCCCTCATTCACATACTGACTTACCCGCTATATCAGATTTTCTTCAGTAATAACTCATTGGCATTGAGGAAAGCTTTGGAATCAATTCTCAATTAACTAAAAATGCTGAACTTCTCTCGCAATGCAATTTGCCGAAGAACAAATTGCGAATCCTTGCAATCAATTGTGGATTTACTCATAATGCTTACCTCATCCAGCCATGTAACATGCCGAAATATCAGACTTCTGGCAAAAGAATCTGATTGGCATTCAACAAATCTTTGGAAATCAATGTCGATTTACACGCAATGCTTCCCTCATTCACATACTGACTTACCCGCTATATCAGACTGTCGGCAGTAATAACTCATTGGCATTGAGGACAGCTTTGGAATCAATTCTCAATTAACTGAAAATGCTTCACTTATCTCGGCATGCAACTTGCCAAAGAACAAATTGCGAATTGATGCAATCAAATGTGGATTGACTAAATTGCTGAACCCTTCGAGATAAGCACTTTGCCGCAATGTCAGATTTTTGGCGAGTTAGCTTTCATTTGTGTTGAGGAAATCTTTGGGATCAACACTGGGGTTACTCAAAATGCTTACCTCATCCAGATATGCACATTACATCAAGATCAGATTTCTGGCGATAAAAGCTCATTGGCATTGAGGAACTCTTTGGACTCAATTCTGGATTTACTCAAAATGATTATCTCATCCAGCCACATAACGTGCCGAAATATCAGACTTTTGGCAAAAGAGACTGATTGGCATTCAACAAATGTTTCGAAATGAATGTAGATTTACACTCAATGCTTCCCTCATTCACCTACTGTCTTATCCGCTATATCAGATTTTCGGCAGTAATAACTCATTGGCATTGAGGAAAGCTTTGGAATCAATTCTCAATAAACTAAAATGCTTAACTTCTCTCGCAATGCAACTTGCCGAAGAACAAATTGCGAATCCTTGCAATCAATTGTGGATTTACTCATAATGCTTACCTAATCCAGCCATGTAACATGCCGAAATATCAGACTTCTGGCAAAAGAGTCTGATTGGCATTCAACAAATCTTTGGAAATGAATGTAGATTTACAAGCAATGCTTCCCTCATTCACGTACTGACTTACCCGCCGTATCAGATTGTCGGCAGTAAAGACTCACTGGCATTGAGGAATTCATTGGAATCAATTCTCCATCAACTCAAAATGCTTTCCTTATCTCGCCATGGAGCTGGGCGAAGAGCAAGTTGCGAATCCTTGCCATCAATTGTTGATTTACTCAGAATGCTTAGCTCATCCAGCAATGTAACATGCCGAAATATCAGACTTCAGGCAAAAGAGACTGATTGGCATTCAACAAATCTTTGGAAATCAATGTAGATTTACATGCACTGCGTCCCTCATTCACATACTGACTTACCCGCTACATCAGATTTTCGGCAGTAATAACTCATTGGCATTGAAGAAAGCTTTGGAATCAATTCTCAATTAACTAAAAATGCTTAACTTCTCTCGCAATGCAACTTGCCGAAGAACAAATTGCGAATCCTTGCAATCAATTGTGGATTTACTCATAATGCTTAGCTCATCCAGCCATGTAACATGCCGAAATGTCAGACTTTTGGCAAAAGAGACTGATTGGCATTCAACAAATGTTTCGAAATGAATGTAGATTTACACGCAATGCTTCCCTCATTCACCTACTGACCTATCCGCTATATCAGATTTTCGGCAGTAATAACTCATTGGCATTGAGGAAAGCTTTGGAATCAATTCTCAATAAACTAAAATGCTTAACTTCTCTGGCAATGCAACTTGCCGAAGAACAAATTGCGAATCCTTGCAATCAATTGTGGATTTACGCATACCTAATCCAGCCATGTAACATGCCGAAATATCAGACTTCTGGCAAAAGAGTCTGATTGGCATTCAACAAATCTTTGGAAATGAATGTAGATTTACAAGCAATGCTTCCCTCATTCACGTACTGACTTACCCGCCGTATCAGCTTTTCGGCAGTAAAGACTCACTGGCATTGAGGAATTCATTGGAATCAATTCTCCATCAACTCAAAATGCTTTCCTTATCTCGCCATGGAACTGGGCGAAGAGCAAGCTGCGAATCCTTGCCATCAATTGTTGATTTACTCAGAATGCTTAGCTCATCCAGCCATGTAACATGCCGAAATATCAGACTTCAGGCAATAGAGACTGATTGGCATTCAACAAATGTTTCGAAATGAATGTAGATTTACACGCAATGCTTCCCTCATTCACCTACTGACTTATCCGCTATATCAGATTTTCGGCAGTAATAACTCATTGGCATTGAGGAAAGCTTTGGAATCAATTCTCAATAAACTAAAATGCTTAACTTCTCTGGCAATGCAACTTGCCGAAGAACAAATTGCGAATCCTTGCAATCAATTGTGGATTTACGCATACCTAATCCAGCCATGTAACATGCCGAAATATCAGACTTCTGGCAAAAGAGTCTGATTGGCATTCAACAAATCTTTGGAAATGAATGTAGATTTACACGCAATGCTTCCCTCATTCACATACTGACTTACCCGCTATATCAGATTTTCGGCAGTACAGACTCACTGGCATTGAGGAATTCATTGGAATCAATTCTCCATCAACTCAAAATGCTTTCCTTATCTCGCCATGGAGCTGGGCGAAGAGCAAGTTGCGAATCCTTGCAGTCAATTGTTGATTTACTCATAATGCTTAGCTCATCCAGCCATGTAACATGCCGAAATATCAGACTTCAGGCAATAGAGACTGATTGGCATTCAACAAATCTTTGGAAATCAATGTAGATTTACACGCAATGCATCCCTCATTCACATACTGACTTACCCGCTATATCAGATTTTCTTCAGTAATAACTCATTGGCATTGAGGAAAGCTTTGGAATCAATTCTCAATTAACTAAAAATGCTGAACTTCTCTCGCAATGCAATTTGCCGAAGAACAAATTGCGAATCCTTGCAATCAATTGTGGATTTACTCATAATGCTTACCTCATCCAGCCATGTAACATGCCGAAATATCAGACTTCTGGCAAAAGAATCTGATTGGCATTCAACAAATCTTTGGAAATCAATGTCGATTTACACGCAATGCTTCCCTCATTCACATACTGACTTACCCGCTATATCAGACTGTCGGCAGTAATAACTCATTGGCATTGAGGACAGCTTTGGAATCAATTCTCAATTAACTGAAAATGCTTCACTTATCTCGGCATGCAACTTGCCAAAGAACAAATTGTGAATTGATGCAATCAAATGTGGATTGACTAAATTGCTGAACCCTTCGAGATAAGCACTTTGCCGCAATGTCAGATTTTTGGCGAGTTAGCTTTCATTTGTGTTGAGGAAATCTTTGGGATCAACACTGGGGTTACTCAAAATGCTTACCTCATCCAGATATGCACATTACATCAAGATCAGATTTCTGGCGATAAAAGCTCATTGGCATTGAGGAACTCTTTGGACTCAATTCTGGATTTACTCAAAATGATTATCTCATCCAGCCACATAACGTGCCGAAATATCAGACTTTTGGCAAAAGAGACTGATTGGCATTCAACAAATGTTTCGAAATGAATGTAGATTTACACTCAATGCTTCCCTCATTCACCTACTGTCTTATCCGCTATATCAGATTTTCGGCAGTAATAACTCATTGGCATTGAGGAAAGCTTTGGAATCAATTCTCAATAAACTAAAATGCTTAACTTCTCTCGCAATGCAACTTGCCGAAGAACAAATTGCGAATCCTTGCAATCAATTGTGGATTTACTCATAATGCTTACCTAATCCAGCCATGTAACATGCCGAAATATCAGACTTCTGGCAAAAGAGTCTGATTGGCATTCAACAAATCTTTGGAAATGAATGTAGATTTACAAGCAATGCTTCCCTCATTCACGTACTGACTTACCCGCCGTATCAGATTGTCGGCAGTAAAGACTCACTGGCATTGAGGAATTCATTGGAATCAATTCTCCATCAACTCAAAATGCTTTCCTTATCTCGCCATGGAGCTGGGCGAAGAGCAAGTTGCGAATCCTTGCCATCAATTGTTGATTTACTCAGAATGCTTAGCTCATCCAGCAATGTAACATGCCGAAATATCAGACTTCAGGCAAAAGAGACTGATTGGCATTCAACAAATCTTTGGAAATCAATGTAGATTTACATGCACTGCGTCCCTCATTCACATACTGACTTACCCGCTACATCAGATTTTCGGCAGTAATAACTCATTGGCATTGAAGAAAGCTTTGGAATCAATTCTCAATTAACTAAAAATGCTTAACTTCTCTCGCAATGCAACTTGCCGAAGAACAAATTGCGAATCCTTGCAATCAATTGTGGATTTACTCATAATGCTTAGCTCATCCAGCCATGTAACATGCCGAAATGTCAGACTTTTGGCAAAAGAGACTGATTGGCATTCAACAAATGTTTCGAAATGAATGTAGATTTACACGCAATGCTTCCCTCATTCACCTACTGACCTATCCGCTATATCAGATTTTCGGCAGTAATAACTCATTGGCATTGAGGAAAGCTTTGGAATCAATTCTCAATAAACTAAAATGCTTAACTTCTCTGGCAATGCAACTTGCCGAAGAACAAATTGCGAATCCTTGCAATCAATTGTGGATTTACGCATACCTAATCCAGCCATGTAACATGCCGAAATATCAGACTTCTGGCAAAAGAGTCTGATTGGCATTCAACAAATCTTTGGAAATGAATGTAGATTTACAAGCAATGCTTCCCTCATTCACGTACTGACTTACCCGCCGTATCAGCTTTTCGGCAGTAAAGACTCACTGGCATTGAGGAATTCATTGGAATCAATTCTCCATCAACTCAAAATGCTTTCCTTATCTCGCCATGGAACTGGGCGAAGAGCAAGCTGCGAATCCTTGCCATCAATTGTTGATTTACTCAGAATGCTTAGCTCATCCAGCCATGTAACATGCCGAAATATCAGACTTCAGGCAATAGAGACTGATTGGCATTCAACAAATGTTTCGAAATGAATGTACATTTACACGCAATGCTTCCCTCATTCACCTACTGACTTATCCGCTATATCAGATTTTCGGCAGTAATAACTCATTGGCATTGAGGAAAGCTTTGGAATCAATTCTCAATAAACTAAAATGCTTAACTTCTCTGGCAATGCAACTTGCCGAAGAACAAATTGCGAATCCTTGCAATCAATTGTGGATTTACGCATACCTAATCCAGCCATGTAACATGCCGAAATATCAGACTTCTGGCAAAAGAGTCTGATTGGCATTCAACAAATCTTTGGAAATGAATGTAGATTTACACGCAATGCTTCCCTCATTCACATACTGACTTACCCGCTATATCAGATTTTCGGCAGTACAGACTCACTGGCATTGAGGAATTCATTGGAATCAATTCTCCATCAACTCAAAATGCTTTCCTTATCTCGCCATGGAGCTGGGCGAAGAGCAAGTTGCGAATCCTTGCAGTCAATTGTTGATTTACTCATAATGCTTAGCTCATCCAGCCATGTAACATGCCGAAATATCAGACTTCAGGCAATAGAGACTGATTGGCATTCAACAAATCTTTGGAAATCAATGTAGATTTACACGCAATGCATCCCTCATTCACATACTGACTTACCCGCTATATCAGATTTTCTTCAGTCATAACTCATTGGCATTGAGGAAAGCTTTGGAATCAATTCTCAATTAACTAAAAATGCTGAACTTCTCTCGCAATGCAATTTGCCGAAGAACAAATTGCGAATCCTTGCAATCAATTGTGGATTTACTCATAATGCTTACCTCATCCAGCCATGTAACATGCCGAAATATCAGACTTCTGGCAAAAGAATCTGATTGGCATTCAACAAATCTTTGGAAATCAATGTCGATTTACACGCAATGCTTCCCTCATTCACATACTGACTTACCCGCTATATCAGACTGTCGGCAGTAATAACTCATTGGCATTGAGGACAGCTTTGGAATCAATTCTCAATTAACTGAAAATGCTTCACTTATCTCGGCATGCAACTTGCCAAAGAACAAATTGCGAATTGATGCAATCAAATGTGGATTGACTAAATTGCTGAACCCTTCGAGATAAGCACTTTGCCGCAATGTCAGATTTTTGGCGAGTTAGCTTTCATTTGTGTTGAGGAAATCTTTGGGATCAACACTGGGGTTACTCAAAATGCTTACCTCATCCAGATATGCACATTACATCAAGATCAGATTTCTGGCGATAAAAGCTCATTGGCATTGAGGAACTCTTTGGACTCAATTCTGGATTTACTCAAAATGATTATCTCATCCAGCCACATAACGTGCCGAAATATCAGACTTTTGGCAAAAGAGACTGATTGGCATTCAACAAATGTTTCGAAATGAATGTAGATTTACACTCAATGCTTCCCTCATTCACCTACTGTCTTATCCGCTATATCAGATTTTCGGCAGTAATAACTCATTGGCATTGAGGAAAGCTTTGGAATCAATTCTCAATAAACTAAAATGCTTAACTTCTCTCGCAATGCAACTTGCCGAAGAACAAATTGCGAATCCTTGCAATCAATTGTGGATTTACTCATAATGCTTACCTAATCCAGCCATGTAACATGCCGAAATATCAGACTTCTGGCAAAAGAGTCTGATTGGCATTCAACAAATCTTTGGAAATGAATGTAGATTTACAAGCAATGCTTCCCTCATTCACGTACTGACTTACCCGCCGTATCAGATTGTCGGCAGTAAAGACTCACTGGCATTGAGGAATTCATTGGAATCAATTCTCCATCAACTCAAAATGCTTTCCTTATCTCGCCATGGAGCTGGGCGAAGAGCAAGTTGCGAATCCTTGCCATCAATTGTTGATTTACTCATAATGCTTAGCTCATCCAGCAATGTAACATGCCGAAATATCAGACTTCAGGCAAAAGAGACTGATTGGCATTCAACAAATCTTTGGAAATCAATGTAGATTTACATGCACTGCGTCCCTCATTCACATACTGACTTACCCGCTACATCAGATTTTCGGCAGTAATAACTCATTGGCATTGAAGAAAGCTTTGGAATCAATTCTCAATTAACTAAAAATGCTTAACTTCTCTCGCAATGCAACTTGCCGAAGAACAAATTGCGAATCCTTGCAATCAATTGTGGATTTACTCATAATGCTTAGCTCATCCAGCCATGTAACATGCCGAAATGTCAGACTTTTGGCAAAAGAGACTGATTGGCATTCAACAAATGTTTCGAAATGAATGTAGATTTACACGCAATGCTTCCCTCATTCACCTACTGACTTATCCGCTATATCAGATTTTCGGCAGTAATAACTCATTGGCATTGAGGAAAGCTTTGGAATCAATTCTCAATAAACTAAAATGCTTAACTTCTCTGGCAATGCAACTTGCCGAAGAACAAATTGCGAATCCTTGCAATCAATTGTGGATTTACGCATACCGAATCCAGCCATGTAACATGCCGAAATATCAGACTTCTGGCAAAAGAGTCTGATTGGCATTCAACAAATCTTTGGAAATGAATGTAGATTTACAAGCAATGCTTCCCTCATTCACGTACTGACTTACCCGCCGTATCAGATTTTCGGCAGTAAAGACTCACTGGCATTGAGGAATTCATTGGAATCAATTCTCCATCAACTCAAAATGCTTTCCTTATCTCGCCATGGAACTGGGCGAAGAGCAAGCTGCGAATCCTTGCCATCAATTGTTGATTTACTCAGAATGCTTAGCTCATCCAGCCATGTAACATGCCGAAATATCAGACTTCAGGCAATAGAGACTGATTGGCATTCAACAAATGTTTCGAAATGAATGTACATTTACACGCAATGCTTCCCTCATTCACCTACTGACTTATCCGCTATATCAGATTTTCGGCAGTAATAACTCATTGGCATTGAGGAAAGCTTTGGAATCAATTCTCAATAAACTAAAATGCTTAACTTCTCTGGCAATGCAACTTGCCGAAGAACAAATTGCGAATCCTTGCAATCAATTGTGGATTTACGCATACCTAATCCAGCCATGTAACATGCCGAAATATCAGACTTCTGGCAAAAGAGTCTGATTGGCATTCAACAAATCTTTGGAAATGAATGTAGATTTACAAGCAATGCTTCCCTCATTCACGTACTGACTTACCCGCCGTATCAGATTTTCGGCAGTAAAGACTCACTGGCATTGAGGAATTCATTGGAATCAATTCTCCATCAACTCAAAATGCTTTCCTTATCTCGCCATGGAGCTGGGCGAAGAGCAAGTTGCGAATCCTTGCAGTCAATTGTTGATTTACTCATAATGCTTAGCTCATCCAGCCATGTAACATGCCGAAATATCAGACTTCAGGCAATAGAGACTGATTGGCATTCAACAAATCTTTGGAAATCAATGTAGATTTACACGCAATGCATCCCTCATTCACATACTGACTTACCCGCTATATCAGATTTTCTTCAGTAATAACTCATTGGCATTGAGGAAAGCTTTGGAATCAATTCTCAATTAACTAAAAATGCTGAACTTCTCTCGCAATGCAATTTGCCGAAGAACAAATTGCGAATCCTTGCAATCAATTGTGGATTTACTCATAATGCTTACCTCATCCAGCCATGTAACATGCCGAAATATCAGACTTCTGGCAAAAGAATCTGATTGGCATTCAACAAATCTTTGGAAATCAATGTCGATTTACACGCAATGCTTCCCTCATTCACATACTGACTTACCCGCTATATCAGACTGTCGGCAGTAATAACTCATTGGCATTGAGGACAGCTTTGGAATCAATTCTCAATTAACTGAAAATGCTTCACTTATCTCGGCATGCAACTTGCCAAAGAACAAATTGCGAATTGATGCAATCAAATGTGGATTGACTAAATTGCTGAACCCTTCGAGATAAGCACTTTGCCGCAATGTCAGATTTTTGGCGAGTTAGCTTTCATTTGTGTTGAGGAAATCTTTGGGATCAACACTGGGGTTACTCAAAATGCTTACCTCATCCAGATATGCACATTACATCAAGATCAGATTTCTGGCGATAAAAGCTCATTGGCATTGAGGAACTCTTTGGACTCAATTCTGGATTTACTCAAAATGATTATCTCATCCAGCCACATAACGTGCCGAAATATCAGACTTTTGGCAAAAGAGACTGATTGGCATTCAACAAATGTTTCGAAATGAATGTAGATTTACACTCAATGCTTCCCTCATTCACCTACTGTCTTATCCGCTATATCAGATTTTCGGCAGTAATAACTCATTGGCATTGAGGAAAGCTTTGGAATCAATTC